>NC_046154.1:127424009-127538899 GCF_011064425.1 Rattus rattus | reverse complement strand
AGTTGAGTCCATTGATGTTGAGAGATATTAAGGAATAGTGATTATTGCTTCCTGTTATATTTATATTCATATTGGATATGAAGTTATGTTTTGTGTGCTTTTCTTCTCTTTGTTTTGTTGCCAAGACGATTAGTTTCTTGCTTCTTCTAGGTATAGCTTGCCTCCCTTATGTTGGGCTTTACCATTTATTATCCTTTTGTAGTGCTGGATTTGTAGAAAGATGTTGTGTAAATTTGGTTTTGTCATGGAATATCTTGGTTTCTCCATCTATGTTAATTGAGAGTTTTGCAGGATACAGTAACCTGGGCTGGCAGTTGTGTTCTCTTAGGGTCTGTATGACATCTGTCCAGGATCTTATGGCTTTCATAGTCTCTGGCAAAAAGTCTGATGTGATTCTGATAGGTCTGCCTTTATATGTTACTTGACCTTTTTCCCTTATTGCTTTCAATATTCTTTCTTTATTTTGTACATTTGCTGTTTTGACTATTATGTGACGGGAGGAGTTTCTTTTCTGGTCCAATCTATTTGGAGTTCTGTAGGCTTCTTGTATGCTTATGGGTATCTCTTTCTTTATGTTAGGGAAGTTTTCTTCTATGATTTTGTCAAGGATATTTACTGGTCCTTTGAGCTGGGAGTCTTCACTCTCTTCTATACCTATTATCCTTAGGTTTGACCTCCTCATTGAGTCCTGGATTTCCTGTATGTTTTGGACCAGTAGCTTTTTCCGCTTTACATTATCTTTGACAGTTGAGTCGATGATTTCTATGGAATCTTCTGCTCCTGAGATTCTCTCTTCTATCTCTTGTATTCTGTTGGTGAAGCTTTTATCTACGGCTCCTTGTCTCTTCTTTTGGTTTTCTATATCCAGGGTTATTTCCATGTGTTCTTTCTTGATTGCTTCTATTTCCATTTTTAATTCCTTCAACTGTTTGTGTTTTCCTGGAATTCTTTCAGGGATTTTTGTGATTCCTCTCTGTAGGCTTCTACCTGTTTATTTATGTTTTCCTGTGTTTCTCTAAGGGAGGTCTTCACGTCTTTCTTGAAGTCCTCCAGCATCATGATCAAATATGATTTTGAAACTAGATCTTGCTTTTCTGGTGTGTTTGGATATTCAGTGTTTGCTTTGGTGGGAGAATTGGGCTCCGATGATGCCATGTAGTATTGGTTTCTGTTGCTTGGATTCCTGTGTTTGCCTCTCGCCATCAGATTATCTCTAGTGTTACTTTGTTCTTCTATTTCTGACAGTGGCTAGACTGTCCTATAAACCTGTGTGTCAGGAGTGCTGTAGACCTGTTTTCCTGTTTTCTTTCAGCCAGTTATGGGAACAGAGTGTTCTGCTTTCGGGCGTGTAGTTTTTCCTATCTACAGGTCTTCAGCTGCCCCTGTGGGCCTGTGTCCTGAGTTCACTAGGCAGGTCGCTTGGAGTAGGAAGGTTTGTCTTACCTGTGGTCCTGAGGCTCAAGTTTGCTTGTGGGGTGTTGCTTATGAGCTCTCCAAGGCGGCAGCAACCAGGAAGATCTGTGCCACCCTTTCCGGGAGCTTCCGTGTACCAGGGTTCCAGATGGCGTTTGGTGTTTTCCTCTGGCGTCAGAGATGTGGGCAGAGTGCAGTCTCTTCTGGTTTCCCATGCGTGTCTGCCTCTCTGAAGGTTTAGCTCTCCCTCCCACGGGATTTGGGTGCAGAGAACTTTTATCCAGTCGGTCCCTTCAGGTTCCGGCGGTGTCTCAGACGCAGCAGACCTGCTGCTCCTGGGCCCTCCTCTACGGGAACCCAGAGGCCGTATACACTTTCCTCTTCGGCCAGGGATGTGGGCAGGGGTGGGCAGTGTTGGTGGTCTCTTCCGCTCTGCAGTCTCAGGAGTGCCCACCTGTCCAGGTGGTGAGGTCTCTCTCCCACGGTGTTTGGGAGCAGCGAGCTGCTGCGGGCGGGGATCCGCGGCTTTGGGACTCCCCAAGTCTAACTTTTTTTCATGCTTCCTTTTCTAGGCATCCAATTAAATTCCACTCATTCTGGACCACACTGAAGATTCTTCTCCTCTGTTTATACCACAAACCTTAAAATCTTGCAGTTGCTGAAGATCTGTGGATATAAAATAGCCCTCCCCTGCCGTTGGCAGTCCTACCCCAATCTCAAGGATGCTCCATTTTAAAGTTTCTCTAACAGCTTAGGGATGACTCACTAGGAGGGCTCTGTCAGCAAGGGCACTCTCTGGTATGAGGTGCAGTAAAAGACGATGAAGCTGGACTCAGCTAGACCACAGAAGGGCTGTCTTCAGATAGGAAGAAGCCAGTGATGCCCAAAGCTGCTGTGCCTCTGCTCTACCACCGGCATCGAGGCTGGTTGAACACATGTGCCTACGGATCTAACACATCTACATGTAAGATTGAAAGCGAGGCACTGTGCTTCATCTCCTTCTTAGACTGTGTCCGGAGATTGTGCAACCCACGGCGTGCAGCATCGATTAGGTGCTAGTACTGTAAGGATCCAGAACAAATCTCCCCATCGCAATGTCAGTGGGAATGTAGCGTGTATACAGGATACACAGAGCAACACCTTTGGAATCACACTTGTTTAAAACATCTGTAGAGGATCACGCGTGCAGGGGGTGGTTTAGAAACATGTAAGTAGCCAATGATGTGAATTCACAGAATGCGTGGTGTTGAGGTTTGTGAATCCATACACTGCACAACAGAAGGGGGCCTTACAATGAAATAGCTGCAGTTTAAGAGAAAATATGGCATCTCTGACTCAAGTGTCAATGTCTACACTTGTGTCCCAGCCACCAGCACTAAGTGTGTTCCTTATGAAACCAGGGACCTGTGTTTTCTTTTATTTCTTTCTCTTTGCTATTCTGTATTCAGACTATTTAACGCTTTACATGTAAAACTTCAATATTTTAGGTTTTGCAATTTTGAACACAGTCATTTTAGTTAAAATCGCTTTTCTTTCTCTACTTAAACTAAAGAAAAAAACAACTATATATATTTTACTGGAGTAAGAAAAAAGGATTTCAAATGTTATAACAATAAAAATTTTAGAAATTTTCATCATTGAGGTAAATCATTAAAACTAACTTTATTTCTATCAAATGCTGTGATAAATGACTGGGCAAATGTCACCCTCATGAGTACATAGTAAGTGGGGAGGGAATATCCCGTCAGCAAGGGAGACATGAAAACTCCAAACCTTTATTGAAGTGACATTTAACATAAATTCTTTCAAGACTGAATTTCTTTTCTAAGAACACTATAAAAATATGCCAACAAAATGAAATCAAGTAAATAATAAATCATTTAAGATAGATGCTTAAGATGAGTTAGCCGCATTGCAAGTGTGATGCCTTTACAAAATGTCAGATATTCAAGTGCATATTGGAAACACACGGTACCTGGAGAACTACCCAGAATGAGGGTGGTGGAGTCTGACTGCATGAAGACCCTATAGACCATACAGACAGCACTGCTCATGCTATGCAAAGCCAGACATGTGGAAGGAAAGTCCCCAAACATAAATAAGTGGAAACACAATGTATGAGCACAGTTAAGATGAGTTCAAAGGTTTTTTTTTCCTTTTTGCTAACATTAAATGATTAATGAATACATCTTTTAAAACCTGAAATTTCACTGCTTCCATTAATTTCCCAAGGACTCTGTAATGAATTGCCATGAACTTGTAGGTTAGCAACACATTTATTCTCTTATAATACTATAGCCTCGGAGAGAATCATTTTCCTTGTGTTTTTCATTTTCTAGATTCTGATCCTCAAGCCTACCCTTTTCTCTGTCTTCAAAGTGTCTTTACCTAGTCTCTGCATCCACCATCCTGTCACCTTCCCCTCTCTGCATTCAAATTCATCTGAGTCTCCCACCTCTCTCAAAAAGCTACTTTTAACCACATGTGGGTCCCCTCCAGAAAATTCAGAACAATTCCCATACCCTTTTGCCACATGAGGTAATACTCACATGTTCCAGAGAACATGTGAAGTTTGGGGGAGCCAATCTTCAGTTTACCAGAAAAAATACCCCTTTGGGAATGAGCTAAGACCATCACAAAATACAAATATTTACATTACATTCATAACAACAGCAAAGTTACAGTTATGAAGAAAGAACAAAACTAATCTTATGGTTGGAATCACCACCACATGAGGAAATGCATGAAGAGGATGCAACATCAGGAAGGTGGAGAGCCACTGACCTTGCACTTAACATAGTAACATTGTTCTTATCACATTCAATAGATATTAAAGCTCACAGTAACGGAATAGCTCTCTTGGACTGCTTATCTGGTAGTTACCTTCAAAGAAGGTCTATTGCTGATACAGTGTTTGTGTGGTCTCCTAGGTCAAGCTGGAGACAGTGAACAATATAGTGAGGGTATGAGTTCCTTTCACAACTAGGTAGAAACCTCAGTATATAATACTGATCAGTCTATATGTATGTTGTTATATCTAATCAATGGGCAAGAGCTCTTGGGAGCCAGGGAGATAGCTCGGTTGATAAAGTGCTTGTCAAGAAAGTGTGAAGAATTGTGTTTGACTCTTTAGCACCGAGTAAGAAGTCAGCCATGGAGGCACATGTTTTAGATTCCCAGAGCTGGGGAGGTGGGAACCACCAGGATTCATGGGGCTTCTGGTCAACCAACCTAGCTGTATTATCATACCTCCGGTCCTGCTGAGAGACCCACTTAGAGGAAACGGGGCGTGTCCTCTGAGGAAAAGCACCTAACGCCTTCTAGGCTACATCCCCTCCTGTATGCACCCACATCCACATTGTAGCAAGGAGTCAGGTGTTAGTGTTTATCTGTGGCATCATTGGGAAGCTAGGAGTTTATCCCTCGATGTAGACAGAGTTGCTCATCCCAGAAAGATAACTGAACCACTGAGAAAACAAAAGTAACTTATCCCTTTGGTATGGGAAGGACCTTAAGGTTGGGGGTCTGCTTGGGTGTTTCACAGGACCCCCGCATCCTCTGCCTTCCCTTACTGGACCTGTTTGGGTAACTGCCAACTCCTGGAGCTTGTCTTCTATTACCCTGTCTACAGATGCCCTTCAACACGTATACCCATATATGTGCAAACATGAACACACACACACACACACACACAAGTATGTATGCTGTGGATCTCAAACAAGAACATACTTTTCAAAAATAACTAGACAAGACAACTCAAATTTTTCTCTTTAAGAAGCATTTGGTATTTCTGGAAGGCTGGCCCAACAGAGCAGAAACAAACACAAACAGAGCTTTAGAATTACAGTCCAGATGTATTTTCTTCCTGATACACCTGTTACTAAGTAGAAAAACACTACTGTTTTAGATAGTCTGTTGTTCATGAATAAGATGTGATATGGGTTTCAGTAGTTTGTTCTGATAACAGAGTTCGGCTGTGTTGCTAACATAGCTGTCCGACGGCTACATCAGGAAACTTGTCTATAAAACCCGTGCGGTGAAGTGTTCAGACTGGACTCAGACCTTGCGTGAAATGGTGCTGGCCGCATTAGGTCCACCAAGAGTGGACCAGGAGATAGATTAGCTCGGTTTCCTAAGAGTGACACATTTCATAAAGTGGTGGTCATTCTGTTGTTTGCAAGGAAACTTACTTATGCCAACTCTCGCTGGGTTGGCGTGATGCACTTTGTTATTGTTTGTGTTTTGCCATTCCAAACACGTATGTTAAAATGCTGACAAGCCCTTGCTAAGTGCATGTGGTTTAAATGTCGGAACAATAGCTTTCAGCACCCCCGGGATAGTGATGGGCCATGCAGGTCCTTTCCTAGATCACAGAAAGTTGGTAAGAAAATCCACGTTCTAAAATGTAAAGCAAAACTCCCCTCCCTACAAAAGCATTTGAAGTTGCTCTCCTGAGAAACGCCTAGTCCATACATCGTGCCTAAAGAGCTGGAGAAGCTGATAGGGCAACCGTCCTTGCCATGGAGATGCAGATCTCAAATATGCAGCAATTGGTCACTAAGGTGCTCAGAGCAGTCTAGAGTTCCTCAGATCTCCATAGGACATGTCATTAAATCTCCTCCCCCTGCTGTGGCCGACTTCTGGGAGAAAAGCATATGGTATAAATATCACTGCATTTGGACGTGAATGCTAATGATCACTCGGGAGGCCGGTCCTACAGCTCCTACGGCTGTTGCCATCCGGTTGCTTAGAAATGAGACATGCTTCCATTTGACTTAATTTTTTCCTCTTTTCGTTTATAGCTCGGAATGCAGCTGTAAGACCAATACACAGGGATACACAATTTTGTTGGAATTTTCCCATTAACACTGTAAAATTAGACTAAGGCAGGCGCAGGGTACATTCTACAAATACACTCATTCCTGCTAGGATCTAAAAGCAGACTCAATACACACACACACACACACACACACACACACACACACACACACACACGCCTAGGGGTGGGGGTGGGATGTGGGTTCCATAGGGTAGCAATGCCCTCCTAGTGTGAAGGCTGAAAGTTCAGTGAGAACACGTAAACTACAAGCCTGCATCTTAACATCCGTGCAGAACATCCTCATTGTTGGAACGGCAGAAGGAAGTGTCTCCAAGTGCATAGAACTTAGTCCGTGGCCTTCCTGACCATGTGATTCATGCACAAGTTGAGTTTCACATAGGTAATGTTATGCAGAGCACATTATGAGTTCCATAAAATAAAAATAAAAAAAAAGAATTAAGAACAATTTGGTTAAACAATTTGGTTTAAGAATTTTACTCTGCATGCAAGTCTTTCTAGAGTTTTATATGAAGCTAACTCCCCTGGCCCAGTGTTTTCAGAAATGTTACAGCATAGTAGGACAGCAGTGACACTGTGTTGCCTCAGATGGCACACATCACTAGGGTGATCCCGACGGCACAATAAACGCTATGCAGATTTTATTTCCCAAGGCCAAAAGACATGAAACACAACATGGGTTTCACGACACAAACTGTTATTGTCTAATGTATCCATAATGAAAAATTCTATAGTGGAAGAAGGTGAAACATGGGTCAGAATTCTTTGTCCCATTAGAAGTTAATGTCACCGGGGATTAAACGGTGACTATAAAGCAAATGCACACTACAGGGATTCTTTTGTTCTCCACTTACCATGATGCAAACGGTAAAGAGTTAACCTTTAAGGGTTAAAGAGTTTAATCAATGTCAATGCCTGATCTTCTGAAGGCGATAAAGAATAGTCTGTCTAGCGATACCCAACAGAACATCACTTTGTCAAGCCACAAAGCGCCCAAAAGCTTGTCAAGTAAGTTACCAGAAACCTCTTTGTGGTTAGAACTCAGCTCCTTCCTGCTTGACCTATTATTTGATATTTGACCACTTGGTTGCAAGACACTTGCTCTTTCCAGCTGAAATGTCACTGGGGCATCTTGTCAGCTCCCCGACATCTCGGCCTGACATACAATTTTACTTTTGTGTGCTACAAGGCAGAAAATGCAGGGCAATGGCCTTGTTTTAAATTCTGTCAGCATCAAAGACGGTCGTCACTCTTGGGCCTTACCAACAACAAAAACAACAAAAAAAAGGGAGTCTATTCTGAAGGTCAAAGTGGCCGTTACCTTGAAGTTTTTCAGCTTATACTAAATACATCACCTGCTACACTGGCTTCGTGGGAACTGTCCTTACAAAGAGCCTGAGCGGACCACGGTGATCCTCTCAGCACAGCCGCTCTTCCTTCCTATCAAATGCGGACCTGATGAAAGGACACGGTTTTCGATGACTACAGGGACCAGATTCTGCAGTTAACTTAACTTGTTCAAATGGGCAAGTGGTATCATGTAGCTTCACAGGAGCACCCTGACCTTCTCACATTGACCAGGAGTGACACGGCTGTGCGGGAGGAGAAGCGCCCACATCATTTCTGTTTTGTACAACCTGCTTAAAGTTTGCAACTAAATGCTTGTCTTCAGTCGAGCTGACAAGAGAGAAGAGGGGTTCAGTGAACCATGGCCGGGCTGCCATGAAATGACAGGAATCATTGGCATACATTTCAAATAGCTCTCTCAATCCCATTAAAGTATTGCAGTCTTGCTTTAAAACAGACAAGGGTGAGACAACGTTGATAGATAGAGACTAGAATGGCTTATTGATTTTTTTTTAAGTCCGAGGGAAATTACCCAAAATGTGTCATTCTTTAACATTTAAAAATATGTTACATAAAAATGAGCAACTGTGATAATAAATAAAACTTAGGGAGGAAAAAAGTGGGTTAGTTCATTATTTAAGGTGACAGAGCCCTGTGCACATCAGGCTGTCACACCATGTTTAAAGGCCCACCCTCACTCGTAATTAAACAAAACTCAACTGATAAGAGAATCCCCCTTCAAAACAATTTTAATTATACCACTACTCTTCCTCCTTTTTTTATTTCACAACAATCATATTCCGATCTGAGATGGTCTTTTGGCATTAGCAGACATCCCTGGAGAGGACTGAGACGAGGAGAAAGAGTGGGGTGCCGTGCTCATGAACGTCTCCTTGAAGAAAGTGTAAGTCGTATCAAGTTCCGCTTGCAGTGGAAGAAAGTCCCCGGCTGTGTCCATAGGGGCGGCAGCTCTCGAAGGGACCGAGGGGTTGGAATGGTCTCTGGAGCCCATCTGTGAAAGGAAAGGAGCACACCGAGCTTTAAATTCTTACAAAGGTTCTACAGACACAACTGTGGAAGCGAGTTGGTGACACTTGAGAAGGAAAATGAGATGGGGCACACTGTTAAGTGATCCACACAAAACTCTATAAAGGAAGTGATTTCCGACGGTAACTGAATCTATTCGTCCTGTGCCATAGGCGCCTCAGGACAACAGAGGAACACCACGACTCCTGAAAAGAACTTTCTGGAAAGTTTTGTATCAAGAAGCCAATGTGACCAGGCATTTTTCACATGAGCCTCGGTGCTTTGGCCACTCACAGACCCTACAATAGTCTGTGCCATTAGTTTATGATGCGCTTGTCGTTTAGGGGCTGGGCTGCTTAGGAAATGATCTCAGGTGTTTGTTTCTAAATTACCTTTAATGATGGAATTCACAAGTTAAACACAAAGAACACTAACTGAATCCCAATGATTTTGAGAAAAATAGTATACTATGAGGAAAAGTCTCATGAGAACTTTTATACCTTCATCAATAGTACCATTATCCCGTTTTGATGAAGATTGTTTCAATCGTCTGGAAATCATTTATAAATGTAAGAGACTATAATGTGAAATCAATTTCTCATATACATATATACGTATATATAGTAGATAGTAGACAGTAGGTATTGAATATAATATATATATTAGAATCCAAAGACAAACTTGAAAAATAAAACATATTCAAAAGATACTTGAAAACAAGTTTAACATTTGATAAAGTTACAGTTTAAGGCTTAAGTAACAAAACAGCAGAAAATAGCAGTTCGTACTCTAAGTATAGCAGTTCATATTCTTAGCCATGAATCATATGTTATTTTAAAACATCTACACATAAAAGAAAATAATGATCAATTTTAAATCAGCATTTTCTAGATTCTGAGCAAATGAATGTTGGATAACAAGTCCAGTTCTGAGTGCCCACTAAAAGGATTCCAGTTTACGGAGTTTTAAAAGTACCTTTTTCTTGGATTCTCTTTAGGTTTTGATAACATAAGGTATAAGGGCCTGCCTCACTGTGTCATGTTATACAAAACTATTTCTGCATGTGGAGACAAGGCAGGAACCACCGCTGGCGTTAGGAATGTATTAGAGATTCCACTGTTGTATGTGTTACCATTTTTGTAGATTTTTTTTAAAGTACAACTGGAGAAAATCAATGCCTGCATCTAACACCTAGTTCAGCAATTTTCTTTGATCTCTATTCTTTTGATTTCTTGATACTCCACTGCAAGCAGGTAGCTGATGGAAATCATCTCTTTTTATGCTAGAAGTCTAAAAAAAAATGCCTACAGTGGCCACTCAGACATCTCCAGGAAGCAGAGTTTACTGGGATCCCACGGAGGGAGAACACCCAAAGCCAAGCCCTCGGCGGCAGGTGGGAGCTCACCTCGGAGCCTCCATTCTGGGCTGGGTACTTCAGTTCAGAACAGGAACATGGGCAGCTGTGCACCAGAAGCAGAGAATGTGTCACCGGCACCGGGTGCACCCAGTCAGGGGTACGCCAGAGGCAGCAAACTCCCGAGGCTTTCTCTTACCGGACTCTCGGTCAGACCTAATGCCTGCTGAGAGGTGGTGGCCTCACTAGCTGGGTGGCTTGCAGCTGTCCTCTGCAGATCCAGGGCTTGGGAGGGAGCTGAGGAGCCAAGCCAGTGGGGCTTGCCTCTTCTCCCTTCCTCTCTTTAACTTGCTATGGCAGTGGTTTTCCGTGTGTTGGGCCGAGGCTTCAAAGTTTTGTTTTAAAGTCTTTTAGGATTTGGGGATGTTGTTGATCGGTTACAGTAATGAGTAGTGGTGTGATATGCAAACTGAACTGTAGTTTTAATACAGTGTACAGTGGTTATATCACGTATTCCAGTGCGCTGTTCTGAGAATGTGACCCTTTTACTCTGTCAGCAGAACTCTGAGCTGCAGTCGCTGTCATCTGAAAGAGTAGAGCCCATCAAACTTATGCTGCCTGTCCTAAGACTTGGAACCTTTCGATTATTCTCTCTCTGGTTCTCCCCCTTCCCAACAGTACTTCTCTCTGCTCCTGAGAATTCAGTAGTTTCTCACTTTAGTCCCCTAACATTTAAGGGAGAAGTGAAGCATCTGTGTGGGCTAGAGTTCTTGAACTTCTATCAGAGTTCACACAAAGGACAGGAGTTTTCCCTTTGTTAAGTCTGGGCAGTATCCCATTGTGCAGATCCCACACAACTTGTCTATTCACTGGCTGGTGGACACTTGGGTTGATTCGAGAACCTGGCTTGTGAGAAATGCTGCAATAAACACGGCAGGCAGACATTCCTTCGACAGACTGACTTCAATCTTCCGGGGAAAATGTACAGAAGTAGCATTACAGAGTCACCCGGTCATACTACTTCTGGGGTTGTTTGTTTGTTTGTTTGTTTGTTTAGAATGGTTTACAGCTTTATGCTTCAAGTTCTGGCAAACAGACTCAGACCAAGACTTCTGTCACCCTCCTGAGGGTCTTTGTGATGGTGTACAATACAGGAGAGCAACTTCACCAAACTGTCCAAGAGCCCGGCTTTGCTAGTTTAGAGATGCACACAGCTTCCTGAACTGGGTTGCATCTGAAGATTCCCTTCTGTTCTGTGAGTCCATCAGCCCACATCTGATAAACTGGAAGGCTGTCCTTCAGGAAGAGCTGTGCCAGGCACTGCATTCTCTGCAGACTGTGCAGGACTTGGCACTCTGCACAAGGCTCCAGTTTGCCTTTTACCATTGTGTCTGTGTGTCTATTCTCCAGCCTGTGTGTAAACACACCCTTTGACTTGATAGAGGGGATTTGACTAAACAGCCTTGCGACGTAGTGTCGAGTATTTCTGCAGTGTTTTAAATCAGTCTCAGCTTTCACCCATTTCCCTCCGGCCTTATGTTCTTAACACAAAAAATAATCGAGAAAGAAAATGAAGGCAGGGAGGGAGGGAAGAAGGCAGGGAGGGAGGTAAGAGAGAAAGAGAGGAGAAGGTGAGAATGTAAGAAGAGAGAATATGGGTTTCCCTGAAGAGTTGTATTCCTCCCCCGCCCCTAGCCAGCAGTCAAGCTTTTATGTGTGTAAATGAAAACAAATGACTGCTTCTGGTACGAGAATCACTCGCTTCACTGTTAGAAAATACAGGGTTTTTTTTTTTCATGAAATGGAATAAAATTTGATTTTAAGTTACTTAGCTTTAAAAAACAAACAAAAAAAAGCCAGCATTGTTTCTAGTGAGAATTTGATGTTTAACAACTAAATATTAAGTATTTTTCATGTTACAAATAATATCAAAAATACCCTTAAAAACTCATTTTGTAATGTAACAAAGAGATTAGGATAGTAAAACAACTTTGTGGCAGAGAACAGTAAGAGTTAATACCTGCTATCTGATCTGACACTCTAAGTCTGTGAAGTCTGTGGCCATTTAAACTTCTTTACAAACTGCTTAGATGTTCTGGTTGTCGCATATAAATATAAATTTGGGCAATTTTTTAAAAAGAAATTGGTTACCTGAAGTAAGAGCTAGGTGTCATGTGCATCTTTATGGAAGCACTTTTATTTTCTCAATGAGCTGTAAATGATTCTATTAGAGCTGTTGTTGTTGATCAGCTAAATACATACTCACAATACAGAACGTACCTACTAAATTTCTCCACCTAAAAACCAGTGATATGTATGAATTGAACACACCCAATAGCTATTTTTAAAATTATGATTTTTCTAAGAATGTTTCTAAACAACAAAAAATAAAGGGTTAGTCTAATAATAAAATAACCTCACAATACACTATATAAATCAAAGCAAATTTGCCAGGCAAGAGTAGGGCCATCTGTCTCCTGTGCAGCATTCTCGATGGTTATGGTTTAGGACTTATGGCTAAAACGATGAAGGGAAGCGTGATTTAGTCACAGGCAGGCCATGTCAGCACATGTTGTGGTAGAGGTTGGAGGACTGCACCTTCCTGCCATAGTTGAAGTCAGCCATTGGGGCATGTGAGTTAGCCTGCCAATGTCTTGGATTCTTTGCCTATAAAATAAGGGGTGGATTCTTCAACTCCAGTTCCACGTGTGATGGCATATGGTAAAGTAATTGGTATCTAACTTCTATGTGACATTGGCTCAAATTTGTGCCTTCTATATATTTCTCTGTACAGAGCCATCCACTAGAGCATGGTCAACCTATCAGAAGTCAACCCCTTAAATAAAACTGACTCTCCCTCCCACAGAAGCCATCACTGTCCTCATTTTTTCAGGGTCCTCTGTCCACTCCATTCTAGGAGGCCAGCTGGCTTGACCCTGTGCAGGTCTTATGAAGACAACCACAGCCTTTGTGGGTTCTTGAGAATAGCAGTCCTGACATTTCCAGAAGTCACAGTTTTCTAGTCTCTGACCTCTTCCTCTTACAATCATTGCACCTCCTTTGCAATGGTCCCTGAGCTATGGGGAGAAGGTGTCCCATGTGTAACTGATTCTTAGGGAGAAGGAATTACAGTGTCCATGGCTCTTAAGTATAGACGACACCTTCATTTGGTTGAATTCTGTAGTATGATTTTCGTTACCACGGTCTCTGTACTGGCCTTTCAAGCTGCTTTGCTGTGTGGCTGTTTTTCCATAGAGCGCAACAACTGTGCACACAGTGGTGAAGAAATCGAAGTGTCCACAAGAAAGAAAGACAGGACTCACTAATTCCACTTTAATTCCCAGTGGGTTCTTAGCACTAGACGCTACTTAGCATAAAATTTCCTTCCTCCAAAAGTATCAGTGTGTCAAGGTCAAGCCCCTCCATTTTCAGTTCTAGCATGCTGGAGTCACAGAACACTGCAGCGTACACGATCAGAACTGGAAAAATCAGGAAATTGTTTTCTAACATCATGAGATATAAATATGCATCTACCTTCAAACACGCACACATTTATATCCTCACTCATATGAACACGTGTTATTATATCATGAAATACTTATTTCTTGTAGCTACTAATTCTAAATCCTAGTGTGTAATTCCAAAACCTGGAAGGTACTTTATGCATTCTTCTCCCCAGGAGTACAGATTAGCTTGACTCTTGGGTTTATGGATGAGGGAATGGAGAAGTGAAGAGGCACGACAACCATTCAGAGCTCTCTAAGGTCAGCAAACACCCTAAGAGGCCCACAGACCCTAGAAAAGGCCATCATAAAAAGAAAAAGGAAAGCAAATCAGAAAAACGGGTAGAGACGTCAGGAAACTTGTCACACAGTTTTGATTTCTAGCAGACCCAGCTCTCGGGTCCATCAGGTTGGTTTGAATTCAACCTCGACTGCTTGTCTGGCATGGAAAATTGATGGATTAGTGAATGGTGCTTCCCCTATGCCAGGCTGTTTGTGATGCAATCTCTTTTCTCACTTTCTGCTTCCCTGTCCAGCCTCCCCTACATTTCAACCCCTGGTACTGTACAATCTAGTTAGTACTAAGGGTGGCACTCCACGGTCCATACCCACCACCGAGCTATACATTTTTTTCCCTTTACAGGCAAATTTTCCACCTTTCAAGCTCTGGTCAAAGTTTACCTCTTCAGTGAGGACTTTCCATAAGGGCTCCCCATCCTTTCCCAACTCTACTGATGACAAAAATCTGACCAGAATTTATATCTCCTGGTGAACATTTATATTTATTTGTATAGTTTTGTTTTTCCTATAAAACCATAAACACACCATGTGATAAAATAAATCGTGACTTTGTGTTTCTAGCACTTAGCCATTTAGCTAAGACTAAATGAGACTGCCAATTGGTGAGTGGCTAATGAGCAAACCACAAATATTATCACTTTATGGTTTGGGTCTCATGTTGCTTTTTGGTTATTTTATGCATAACAGATTGTATCTCACCTAGAAGTACCATAGTGCAGCAGAATGATATGAGCTTTGAGGTTACAGACTTCTTAGACTCCAATTTCATTCCATCACATGAAGTATGTGACCTTTGACAGATCACTTTCCCTGGCTGAGCCTATATCTTTATCTGTGTTTAGAAAGTACAGTCCTTGGGGTTATTGCAAAGAGTAAATGGAATAAGAGCCAAAAAATACAATAATTTGTGTTTTATTTTTCTTTCTACTCTTGGTGATAGTAAGTTCCAAGTTTATAATTAAAGCTAACATGAATTGGATTTGCATATCAGACACTATGCTAGGCTCAGCTTGGTAGATATTACATGAATTCTTACTACTCACAGAGAATGTCCCATGATTCCCCATAACTTACTGTTCTAGAAACTAGAGCTCCGGGGAGTAGAATCATGCTGCCCCAGGTTCACAGTCTTGGTGACAGGAACGTAAAAATGTGTGCATTGTGCTAGGGGCAGAAACGAACGCTTTTATTTGGGGAAGCATCATTGTAACATGATCTGAATATCACAGGACCATAGTAAATAAATCACACAGCATTTACATGATGAAAGGTCCAGTCTTTTTTTAACCAAGATTTTAAGTTGTTGTTAGGTTCTGATGTAAATTCGGAACTGAAGTTTTAAATTACCCCAGAACATTTATCTTAATTCTGAATTATTTTAAAGATGTCTTGTGCCTGACAAGATAACAGCTCCCATTATCTGCTCTTCGATGTTTCAGGTTCCTGATGTGATCAGGGCTGGGAAGGAGACGAAGAACCTTCCTGAACAGCTTTTGTTTTTCTTTTCCCACTTCCCTCAGATCCCACCCTCCATTCTTCCTGACTTCTCAGTCCCTACACACTGGTGGGAGACTTTCAGAATAGGCAGGGGAAAAAGCACCTTTTCCTTGTCTCAGAAACCTATATTTCCACACAACTCAGAGAGAATTTGAAATGGAAATATAGTCGTATGCTCAAATATGCAAAAAGAACAAGAACTGAATAAATACAAGAATTCTGTGTAGGAAAGCTTTGGGTGAACCGGTTTTTAAAACGTATCTGTAATGCCCATGCTAACCACAGGAGTGACTTTTTTAATTTACAGAAGACTTACATGGTTAAAAGAAAGATCTAATTAGAAAATTAGCTAAGGAAGCTAATCCCTCTCTCATGGTCCTGATGGAAGCTAGGTGGGATCCAGGCCACTTCTGTCTTGGTGATCTAGAGCTCACTTAACGTGTGGGATATAACCCATAACTACACACGGAGGCTGTGAGAACTCACTCCATCAACAACAAGAGACTTCTTAACACAAAATTACCAAACTTTAATTCAAAATCAAGGGCTCCGTTAATGTACCTTCATATCAGACTTTGTTAATATTTGATAAAGTTTGCTGGTTTGAGGGGGTAGTGAGATGGCTCAGCAATTAAGAACACTGCCTGCTCTTCCAAAGGACCTGGGTTCTATTCCCAGCACCAGATGGTAGTCAAGTCCCAGAGGATCCGATGCCCCCTTCTGGCTTCCACTGGCATTGCATGCACGTAGTGCATAGGCACATGCAGGCAAATGCCCATACACATACAAATAGACATTTTTACATAAATTAGTTAATTAAATATTTTTAAAAGTTTTGGCTTAATTTTTCTTTTGAAAAAGTGTTAAATTAATATTGGCTTTGGATTAGGAGAGAATTTCCAGAAGTTTCTGATGGTCCTGAACATTCTTTTTCCATTTTTAACTATGTAGTTATGTGGAGTGGCACTCTCAGTATTGACCCATTATGAAATCGAAATATCAGTCAACTCTGAAAAATGTTAGAAATGCTCTATGTCCTGAAACATGAAACATTTAGCCATTGTTTAATTCTTTATGTAAAAATAAACAAGCACCCACCTTATTAGCATGAAATGTTGCTTCAGTGGGTGGTAACATTATATGTACACCAAAAAATCACTTTAGAAGAAATTTCCTTATGATGTATAGCCATGAATGGTTATGCTGAATATTTCATATTCTATTTTATATGCCTACTGACCCAGGGTTGCATAAGAGCTTCTTGAGTGGAAAGTGGTCATGAATGGAAAAGTTTAAGAAGCCCTGATGTCTAGCTCACGGGATGCATCTAGTCTGTGACAAGACTGTTGGGGAATGGGCTGCTATATCTGCATTCTGGGCAGAGGAAAGGAAAGAATCAAAGAGAGGGGATCTGTTTCCATCTGAAGATAGCTCTTAAAACTGAATACAGTGTACTGTGCATGTGCGTGCGTGCGTGCGTGCGTGCGTGCGCGTGTGTGTGTGTGTGTGTGTGTGTGTGTGTGTGTGTGTGTGTGTGTGTGTGTGTGTGTATGCACTCGAGCACGAGTATCTGTGAGCACATGGAGGCCAGAGGTCAATCTCAGGTGCCATTCGTTTAATGCCATCTACTCTGTTTGAGACAGAGTCTCTCACTGGCATCGAGCTCACCTCGTAGGGGAGACTAGCTAACCTGTGGGTCTTGGGGACCCCCTTGAATCTTCCTTCCCAGTCCTGGGATTATACATACATAATACATGCCCATTTTCCCATGGGTTCTAAGGATCAAACTCAGGTTCTCATGTTTGAAAGACAAACTCTTTACCATCTGAACCATGTCTCCACCCCCTTTAAAACTCTTTGATTATATCTCATTGGCTTGAGGTTAGGTCATGTGACTAATGGGCTTTCGGGGGGTGTCCTAGGCAATGTAGCTTCTGTCCCCCTTGAACTTCATGAGTAATATTAAGAAGCTCTGAAACTAAAAAAGAAAAACCATGGGATGAAGGCCTGGTAGCCTTTACCTCAGGTGAGAACGGCCTATCTGGTTGGGCTAGAGAAGGTTCAGTACCAGTGAACATATAGACACATGCTAGCATAATAAATCTCATTGTGATTAAAGAAGTACAACTATGCCACAGAGAAATGGCTTTTCACCCATCAGATGGAAACCATGCAGACAACTGGCAATGCCCACCATTAAGATAGAGGAAAGGGAAGCTCAGTTCATGTGGGTATGAAGCTGGTGAAAAGTCACAGACTTCTAAATGTAGTTCCCTCTGTATTTGCCATGTCTGCCACAAGGCATTTCTTTTACAGGCATCTCATGCAAAGCACCAAGAAAAACAACCCAAGCATTGTGGCATACGCCTGTCCTCCCAGTTACTTGGCAGGCTGAGACAGAAGGCTTGCAAGTTTGAGATCAGTCTGGGCTACATATAAAGATCACATCTCAAAATCAATCAACTGTTGATCAATTCCTGTAAAACCTCCAAAGAGAACTGAAATTTACATCAATAGAGTTCATTTAACTGATATATGGCATAGTCAAATAATACAATAATTTTTAAATCTGAAGTAAATATTTAAATGCTAACATAAAAATATATTCATGTGAAAAAGTTCAGACGAGATTTTGTATGTAGATAGACATACATACATATATATGCACTGAAGCTCCTTGAGTTACAACAAAGTCACATCCCACACACTCATCCTAAGGTGACCATGCATTTTAATACATCTACCAAGCACAGCTCAACCTCACAGCACACTAGTGTAGCTGTTCACCCCTGTGACTACATGACTGACTGGGAGATACAGCTCACTGCTGCCACTCAATGTCACAGGAAAGCATCCTAGGGCATACCACTATTCCAGGAGATCAAAATCCAAACTGAAGAACAGTTTCTACTGATGAATGTTGGTTAGACAAGATAGTGAGAGAAAAAATTTAAGTAATTCAGGACTGACTGCATATGTGTGTGTATGTGTATGTGTATGTGTATGTGTGTGTGTACATGTGCCTATATATGTATACATGTGGTATATAGTAATATGAATATATGTATATTTTCATTTTAAAAACAAACATGAATACATAAACATCCGTGCATGCATAGCTTTTTTTTTCTAGAAACGAAACATAAAAAATTAACTTTGGAATATGAGCCATAATAAAAGGACTAAATGCTGATTTCTGACCTTTAAAAATATTTGACTCAGTAGTTAAGGTTGTGAACTGAGTCCACAGAATTGGAAATATAGGTAATTAACAAAAACAATGGGGAAATAAGAAAGCCCTCCTAGTGGTGAAGAGTGGAAAATTAATGAGATATTTAATGCCAATAACAAGTGAACCTCAAAGACTGTGCTAAGTGTTCATGAGAGCATTGTAAAGAGGCACCACAAACTGCCTTATGTTTACTTGATAGGGCCCGGCGATTGTGCCTGGGCAGCTGTCCTGATGTCTAATGCCATGTGACACAACAACTCCAGTTATGACTAGGTTCCTTCCATCAATGGTGGACGAACCCTGGAAATGATCTGGCACTAACCTCAGAGGCATAGGCTAGTGAACTACACTCACCTGAGAGGGTGCTGCACTGCTGTAAAACTTAGAGCTTTATACCTTTGGGTTGTATGGGCAAATGCGTAGGCCTGAACAAGGGTCCACAGATACTTACTATGTGGGCCTAATAATACTTCATATACTGTAGGATATATATGTTCTACTCTACTTATTAAGTGTATTGTTTTATTACAAAAACCAATCCCAGAAGATATGTAAATGAATTACCATAATTATGTCCAAATACAATTTTGTTTGTGGACATTGAAATCTGAATTTTAATCATTGTTATAAACATAAAATATTCCTTTGGTTTTTTCCTACAGTTTAAAATGTTAGAACCATCCTAAGACTGTGGTGGTTTGAATGAAAATGGATCCTGAAGGCCCACAGAGAGTGGTACGACTAGGAGGTGGTGCAGCCATGGAGGAAATGCATCACTGGGGGTGGGCTTTGAGGTTTTAGAAACTCAAGCCAGGTCCAGCGGCTCACATGTTCTTCCTGGTGCCTGCCAAACAGGATGTAGAACTCTCAGCTACCACAGCAGCACCACGTCTGCCTGCCTGTTACCATGCTTCCTGCCACGATGATGGTAGACTAAACCTTAGCTCCCTCCAATTAAATGTTTTCCTCCATAAGAGGTACCGTAACCATGGTACCTCATCAGGGCAATAAACCCCTACCTAAGACACGGACTATGGATGAGAAACAGGTGGTGGGTGGATTTGGCCCACCTACTCTCCTGTAGACAACGGAACTGAAGAAACGGCTTTAAGAGTTACATATGGGATTGGTTTGAACTGAAGTTTTGGGGATGTTCTTCTGTTCTCCTGTTGTTTGAACTATGTACAATCAACATAAATTACTTTATACCTACAAATCTTTTATTAAAAACACAAATGTTATAGATGCTGAAGCTGTATACGTACTGAATTGTTTTCAATAGTTATGACTGAAATGTGTGGGCAGAGGGAATATGCAATTGTTAGTCACAGGTCTCAGAGGACTCACCTCTTGCAGATTCTGAATTGTTGTTTTGTTTTGCTTTTTTAACAAAGTACATTCTCAAGCCATTCAGCCATGCATTCGTGCACTCGTTGTGACGCTGGGGATAGGCAAATGCAGATGATTACACTGAGTACTCCTGACCTATCCAGCACGAGGCAACTCCAGACACAGGGAGTTGTCTACTCACGACTTCTTCACGTTCATCCAGTTGCAAATAGCACTTCCCCGTACCTAATTACAGCTTCTCTGGCTGAATGTACACATGCTATGCCCTCTCTGGGAACCATAAAAAAATAGCTTTCTGACCACCTACCTTTTCATTACTGAAGAATTCCCTCTTAAAGTTATAGACCTTTTTAAATGTCAAAATGTGGTAATAATCGGAGAGCTGTAAATGTGCACCTTCAATAGCATGTCTCTCTGAGGTAAAGGGGCAGCATGGTTAGCAGAGTCACCTAGAGTGGCTCTCCTAAATCTGTCTACCTACATAAGTCTTAGTCAGCCATGCATCTCAGCGGGCCTTTGGAATTTCTTATTTTATAGTCTGAAACCCAGATCTCCATACCTTCCCTTTCCACTATTTTAGGGTATATTCCTTCATTATTCCATCCTCTCATACCTAAGACCCTAAGGTCCCTATGGATGACACTCACAGTATTGATTTCCCTGGTGATGACCATCAACAAAGGGCCTGTGTTCTCTAGAGTTGTGGACCCTTTGACTGAGTGTGACAGCGCCGTTCTGGATGGATGGTCCGTCTTTATCTAAGAGAACATGGTCTCTCTAAGAGTCAGAAATGTGAACTTCAAATGGAGCCATCTGGGGCTAACCTGTGGAATGTCTTCAGCCCACAAGCAACAGAGAACATATTCCACAATAAACCACTTAGCTACCTAACGATGGTGTTTTCCTTATGCGATATGAAGGACTGTTATTTCTGATATAGGCAGACAACTTGCAAGGGTTTCAAACTGTATTAATCTCTTGGGAGAACATCCTGTAAGCACTCTGAGAAGAGTACAACCACTGCCAATTTCCCAACTAATATTTATTAGTTGTGCGTCAGCATTACCAACCCCATGTCATGAATTCCCCATGGCTGTCTTACATACTTCACAAAATGCATCTAATCCCATAGATGCTGGGGGTCTTGAGTTAGCTTTATTCCTATTAATTCTTCCTTAGGAATCTTCTCTATTGACAAATGACTGTCTGCATTATGGGGTGAAATGCAATGATTTTGAACCCTGTGGAATGAGTGCCAGGCTAATTAATATTTGTAATATTTCACATTCTTATTTTTCTATATTATTATAACATTTTAGATCTACATTTAGCAATTGTAAAATATGAATCTGCATTGACTTACCTTTGCTGTGCAATAAAACAGAAGAACTTATTTCTTGCATCTAACTGCAACTTTGTATCTCTTGACGAACATTTCTCTTTCTCCACCATCTTCCAGCCTACCCATTCTAGTTTGTACTTCCATTAAGTCATATTATAGATGCCATGTCTAAATTGAAATCACATGTCACCTGGTTTTCTTTTTTTTTTTTCTTTTTTTCGGAGCTGGGGACCGAAACCAGGGCCTTGCACTTGCTAGGCAAGCACTCTACCACTGAGCTAAATCCCCAACCCTGGCTTTCTGTGCCTGGCTTATTTCACTCAGTATAATGTCCTTTAGACTCACCAAGTATTAAAATGACAGAAAACCATTTTTAGATGCTGAATTATATAAGGTTGAATACATGAGGCACAGTTTTTAGTCCATTCCTTGGTCGGGGTAGCTAGGTGGTTCCTGAATCACCACTGCTATAAACAGACACAGCTATGGAGATTGCAGGCATCTGTGCTAACATGCTGATTCAAATCTTTGGGGTAAATACTATGAAATGGGATTGTTGAATCATATAATGCCTTTTTGGCTGTTTGTTTGTTTTTAACCTCCATACTATTTTCCAAAAGAGACACTGATTGACACTCCCACTAGGACACTGCAAGACTCCCACATTCCCACATCCTTGCCAACACTTTCTGTGTTCCATTCTTTTGATAATAGCCATTCCAACAAGTGTAAGGTAAAATCTCCTGGGCATTTAATTTGGATTTCCCTGATGAGTAGTGATGTTGAGCACCAATAGATAGATAGATAGATGATAGATAGATAGATAGATAGATAGATAGATAGATAGATAGATAGATAGATAGATAGATAGATAGATAGTGATAGGTAGAAAGACCTATGTCAAAGGGGTCTGTGTACCCCTTTGAGAATTTTTATTCTTTTATTTAGAATTTCATAGATGAGTATATTTCAAGTATATCTCCAACCACCACTCCACCTCTCCAGCCCCTCCCAGACCCCCTGCAACATGTCCACCTCTCAACACCATGCTCTGCCTTTCTTCTATTTTAGATCACTGAGTCCAGCTAATAACTGGTATGGAGAATGGCTGACCTTCAGGGCCACATCCCTGCAATGACATGATCCTCCCTGCAACCTGTATACACTCTTTGAAGAAACTGCCATTCAGGTCATTTGTCTAGTTTTAAACAGGAGCTGGAGTTATAGGAAGTTTTAAGTTCCTTGAAGTAGGTACTGGGAACTGAACTCACGTCCTCAGGAGAAGCAAGCACCAGTTCTCCAGCCACTAAGGCTGTTTTCTGTTCAGTTATTTGATCCTAGTATGTTTTGGACACGAGCTCCTCCTTGATGTATCATTTAGTTGCAATCCTTGGGTTTTTCTCTGCTGTGATGAAGGTATCTGGACCTACAGTGTGTCAGATACTGTAGTATTTTCCACTATGAAGATGCAGCAGTGAGCTTTACACAAAAATTCTCACTTTTCAGACTTAGTTGCTAGTCCTTAATTAATCTGTCTCCTGAACCAGTTCTCCTTGAATTATAACTTGCTAAAATAACTATGCAACCATATGACTGATCTTTTCATAGTGCAAGCTTTAAAACACAATGGTACTGGGAGATTTCCAGCATTCTGCACTGTTCTGTGGGTCCTGAGAAGGTTCCAGAGTGAGCCAGATTACTCTGTTCTCCAATCTACTTCCTCCAGACTCCTACACCTCTGGGCAGTCCCCATCCAGAACTCTTAGATCTACGATCTCTGCATCTGGTCCTGCCTCAGCGGATGTCCTAGAGGGGCTCACTGGGCCACACAGATGATGTCACCTCACAGATTGCCCATACCTCACTATCCCCTTTCCATCCATGAGCTGTGGCCACTCTGCCGGGAAGCCATGGCTGACAGAGTCTGTCTCAAAGCATTCTTTTCCAATGCTACCTGTGGGTCCCTTTCCTAAAAGTCCAGTGCCAGCAGTTCCTAAACCTCCATGAGGGAAGGACACCAGGCCACCCTCTCCACTGCCCATCTCTTCCTCTGGCTATATGCATCAGACATGACACTAGTCCCTCACAAACTCCCAGGGCTTTTCTTCGAACTGACTTCTGCACTTGCTTGAAATAGAGTTTGGCATCTGGATAGGGTGTCCCCGACACAATAATTTCAAATGGGTCTCCACACTCTTAAACTAAAATTTTTCATCAGCTCTTCCGAGAGCTTCCTCCCTTTCTCCAGTCTAACTGCATCCATTTGCTGTGGTGCCTGGGATTGCAATTCAGGGCCTCATGCAAACCGGGCTATATCCCCAGTGCCCTGAATGCACTTTTAATTTTTTTCAGACTGTTCCCTACCTTATCTCTTCTTTATTGTATATCCACTAATTACTTGAGAATACTTAAATTTACTGTTAAAGATGAGCAATAAAGGGTGATAAATGAAACTCCTAAGAAGTATTAAGCACAGATAACAAATCAGCAAGTAATTTTCAAGACACGGTCGGAATCCATCTGATAAGAATAAATAATAAGTAGGTTTCTGAGACATGCTACTCTGTAGAGAGTGATGGAAAGACTACATAGGGTAGAGACTCTAAGACTGGCCCTACAGCTGTAGTTGAAACGCAGAGCTGTTCAGCGGCCTATGAGGCAGGCGAGCCTGCCCGAGTCTCTCCCAGAAAGTGCATCTGTGTGAGTGACCCCAGGTCCCCCCTTTTCAAACCTTAGCCCTGGTCCTTACAACAAGTTGATGCAGTAGAGAGGCGGGCTGCGTTTAGTTAAAACCCAGGTACTGTGAGCCGTCCCCTGCTCATTCCCCATTGCCTCTTTTTGTATTCCATGATAGGCTTTAATTGACTGGAGAAGCCATGTGGCTTGGAGCCTGCACGGTGGTTTGACATCTCTGGAAAAGAGTATACACTGCTGTAGTCAGGTAGCCTCCCACAGAATGCCCTCTACAGAGTGCCCAGCCCAAAGCTCGTCCTGCTTGCTCCTGGCTTGGAGCCACTTTCCTGCACTGCTCTTTGTTTAGAAAGGAGTGTTGTTGTTACTGTTGCTGTTGGGCTAAGACCTTCTGGTTTCCAAGACTCATCTCCAGTATTTATCCCCTTTTCTGCAACATTTCTCCGCCATCCATTGCCCTGCACCCTGTGGATGCCTCTCCTCTTAATCCCAAGGATCCTGTTTGCTCAGCCCTCCACCCTCGTGCAGTAGGAACCATACATCAGCAGTGCTTTAAATGGACTAGAGCTCAAACTTAAAGGCCAAGCTCATTCTCCTCCTCACATGAGCCACAGTCCAACCACTCAAAGGTGCACATCCATCAGCACAGGGAGTTCTGCTGCACAGCGCTCGCTCTTCAGGACACAGGTATCTCTGTTTCTGTCCTCCGTGCCCTGTGCAGTGCAGACAGACTAGGTTCTCCGCATGCCTGCCTAGTGTGTTGGGTGGGTGGGTTACTAAATGACCTTCCAATGCAAACAAAGCCACATGGATGCCATGCTTTCATATCAAATGCTCTCTGAAAACATCTTTATTTCAGAGTTGGATTTTATTTCCTTTAATTCCGCCTTCCTTCGGCCCCTTCTTTTGAGGTGCTATGAGTTTCGGGGACCTCCCTCTGCCTACCTGCTCACTGTTCCAACCCTTGGTAGCTACTTGGCACTTTACCTCACATGGCCTTGCAGGAAAGCAAGGGAACAAAGCCTGTGACACCACACAAGAGGAAGAGGAAGGAATGTACACAGGGTATCCCACAGCAGGGAGCGCACCAGGCTCGCCTGCTCTAATGGTCCATTTTCATCTTCTCTTGAAGAAGATTCTGTTATGAGCTAAATTTGGAAGTGATGTCATTGCTTGATATAAACCTTCAAAGTTTCCTTTGAGGTGAATGTCTATCTGCTTGGGTCGAAATGGGGGTGGAGGGATTTACATTCGCTTTGCTAAACATTAGCATCTTTTGTTCAATCATTCGAATGCAGGGCAGTTAGAGGGAAACAGCTTAGAGAACAAGAGTTGACATCCACAGTGTAAAATCTTTTAAGGTGCTTGGATTCAATGGGGGAGAAAGTGAGACGAAACCATAATTCAGCTCCCTAACTGTGTTGCAGTCAGCGGGAACTTTGTGACAGGTCTCTGTCTCTCAGCTACACTTGACTGGCTTCCGCTGACATTCAGCTGTCAGACAGCAGCCCTTTACCAGCCCCTAACATGCTCCACAGCCTCACCCAATTAACTCGCTCTCACTTGCCACAGCAGCAAAGAGTTTCATAATAGGTGGTCAGGGTGCGTGGTGTCCGCCTGCCCTCGAACTGCTCACACAGAGCAAAGCGTTTAACCACTTCTCTTCCTGCCTGTGTGCACACCACGAGGATGATACGATTTAGTCATTTCATGGGTTGAACTGGACAGGAATCTAGGAAATATTATAATAACACATTAAGTGGATCTAAAATGGGTCTGCAGGATGAAGGCTGAATATCAACAATTTTTCTGGAAATTTTTGTTACTCAAAGTTTTGGATGAGATCCAATATTTCCCAATATTTCTGACTAAGATACAGAACAGTTTGTCTCTTTCGAAAATGATCTGAGTTGGTTGCTCAAGCATTTTCTTTCATCTCCCTATATGTTTAGACCTAAGCATATCGTCAGCTTTTATGTATGTGCTCTGAGAATCTGGAGATTATGAAAAGAATAAATGTTACATTGAGGATAAGGGAAGACAACAGTGAATTCTGTGACTTTCCCAAACCTACATTCACAAAGCGGCATGAGGGCGAGAACACAGTGGGTCGCTGTTTTAAAATGGGTGTTTTATTATTGACCTTCAAATCAGATCCCTGTGAGATTTGGGTAGACCCATGATTCCGATTCCAAGTATTCTGTCCATAATCAAAGGTGAAGATCTAATTAAAGTATAGGGAATTGTAGCCTCCGCCAGCAGAGATAACCACAGCAGAGACCACTGTGTACCAGGCTCAGTGGTCCAGCGACCATTGCCTGTCTGAGTGTCAGCAGGCTTTTGAAGCTTTTTCTGTCAGGTCTTTAAGCAGCCGTGTCCCTGCGGTATCTCCTCAAACTGAAATCTTTCTCTGTATAAGCTAACACATGTTGAACACAGCTCGTGTTAAACTGAAGCTTGAGGTCGGAAGCAATCTGAGGTGAATTAGTGGGCGACTTAGAAACGACCGTATGGCTGTTGTGTTCATTGCATAGAGCCACCTAAGTCTGACTAGAATCAAGTCTGTCTGGGTATCTTTCTCATTGCCCTCACATAATTATCACTAATGACATGACTTACTTAGTATCATTTATATAATTTGTTAAAAATAATATACGTCGCCAGAGAGATGGCTTGGCGATTGAGAGCACTTCAGCAAGTGCTCTTGCAGAGGACCTCAGCTTGGCTTCCCAACTTCAGTCACTCTAATTCCAAGGAAACCCTGTCTCTAACCTCTGTGGGCACCAGGCATGCATATAGGTAGGTGTGTGTGTGTGTGTGTGTGTGTGTGTGTGTGTGTGTGCATATACATATGTGTATACATGTGTCTGTGTGTGCACATGTTCTCACATATTTGTAAGATCCTGAGTAAATGTATTCATTTCACCAATGGCATAATACACTATGACACTCAAGCATAAAGACTTAGCGATTCTGGAAAGATATGACAGGACAATCATGCAAGCAAGAACAATGTAGCTGACAATTGCCCTGGCAGAAGAAATCCATTTGGAACTCTGGGGTCTCTTAAAGGCTCTCCACCTCCAGGGAAGGTCTTGCAGCTATGCTGTGCTCCATTTTGGTCCTCTTCAGCACTTAGCACAGCAGTGGCTGTCCAATGAGCAATCTTGTGTCCAGGTTCTTGGACAAGCTTGACGAAGCTCGAGTGGAGAACACAGAGCCTGGTCTCCATGCATCAGGACCTGTGCTCCGATAGCTGCTTCCCATTACTGCACCACAGAGGGAGAGGCACTTTCACTGATGTGCACTCCAGGCCCCTCCACCTAACTGAAGTGAGCACCAGGGGCTTTAAGCTGGTATCCTCTCCTTCTCCTCTCATTATTCTTCTCAAAATCCAGACAAGAAGACTAAGATATTCTAAACCTTCTGCATACACGTGATCATATAAACACATGGAAAGGTGAAGTCAGAAAGCATTGAAGAAAATTACAGCTTGCACCTCATGGTGATTCTTGCCATTAGAGGGAATGGCAATAAAGAACAAACAAAGCCAGAAAACCCCAAGGAAGGGTGTGGGGTCCGATTTCCAAAGTCCACACACTGTTCAGTGCAAATGCCCAGTAGTCAAAAACAACAACAACAAAACAACAACAACAACAATTCATGAGGAATTTAAAGGACTAAATGGCCCATTCAAAGGAAAAGAAAAAGTCAACAGAAATTGATAGCAGGTGTATGCGACAAAATTTCAAACGACTGTCTTAGAGATGCTCAACGGACTAATGGCTGGCATGAGAAAGCAAAGAAAATGATGTCTAGACAAAGCAGAAATATCAAAAAAGCTGAAGAACATAATGATAAAAATAAACAGAATCTGGAATCCCACTGTAGCTATGCAAAGGCAAACCTGGAAATCTGGGCAGCTGAAGCTTCAGGGGCCTGGAAGTGAGGGGACGGTGAAAATGCTGTCATGAAGAGGGTAGAGGAAAAGGATGGGCCAGGCTCAAGCGACCTCAGAGGGACCTACATGAAATCCAGGGACCAATGCTGCAGAAGCCCTAGGGGTGGAGATGTCTGAAGAGAGGAACCCACAAACATCCTCAATTTGATAAATACAAAGCCTCAACAAATAGGAAGCCAGACGCATTCAGAGTCATCCCAAGACGCAGGGGCCATCAGAGCACGAAGGATCTTGAAACCACTGAGAGCTGGATGGGTCACATACAAGGCATTCAAAATATTACTTCAATTTTGGTTTATAAATGTGTATCTTGTTTTTCACATGATATAAAAAATGCCATTTTTGACACTGTGTCAAGACTATCATCTTTTCAACAGTAGTTCTAGAAAAACTGGATATTCACATGCAGAAAAAAAATGGAATTAGACCCTTACTAAATACATTAGATCAAAATAAAGATGTGTAAAAGACCTATATGTTAGGCCAAAAGCTCTAAGACTCTCAGAAGGCCCAGGACAAAGCTTTATGGCAAGTACACTTGGAAAAGATTTGCTGGATGTGATTTCAAAGGTATAAGCAAAGAGAGAAAACGGAGAAGAACAGACCAATAGACCATAAAAACTAATAAATTCTCCTCAGCAGAGGAAAGCAACGACTCACAGAATGGGAGAAACAACAGTAAACATCTGCTAGGAGACTAAGATCCAGATGCAGACATAGCTCCCGGAACTCGGCGCAATCTAAGCTCAAAACTGAGCGAGGGCTTTGAGGGAACAGTCTGCAGTGATGACTTGCAGTGGACGATCCCAGGAGGAGACAACCGACATCACAAAACTATTGGGGATGTAAATCAAGACCTCAATGAGATGTGACATCACTCTTATCCCGTAGCAACTATCAAAAATATGAGGTTGTGAGTTCTGGTAAAGAAGCAGCAACACTGAAGACCTTTGGCCCAGTGGTGACGGGGCTATCAAACCATACAGCTGCTGTGGAAAGTCATTCGGCAGTTCTTAGAAAACAACAGAATTACTGTACCATCTGCAGCCTCACTTTTGAGCAAACACACAAAAGAAGTCGAAGCAAAGTTTGAAATAAATGTGGACACCCACGCTCTTTAGCAGTGTTACTCAGAGTAGCTAAAGCAAGAAAGTGACGCAAGTCTATTGACAGATGAACGAGTGTTTTAAATGCAGTGTATAATATCGTGAAATAGACTGAGCATGGTGGCACACACCTTTCATCCTAGAACTCAGGGGTCTGGTCCACATAAGTGAGTTCCAGCTAAGGCTGCAAAGTGAGATGCTGTCTCAAAACTCAACAGCTGATTGCAATATTTGGGCACTAAAAGATGGCTCAGTGGTTAAGAGCTCTGGCTTCTTTTCCAGAGGATCCAGGTTCAGTTTCCAGTGCCCAGACTGTAGCTCACAACCATCTGTGACTATAATCCCAGGGCATCTGACACCCTGTCCTGGCCTTTGTGGACACTATAGGCTTGTGGTGTGAATGCACATATATGAAGGCAAGACACCCATACATGGTATAAATAAATAATTTATAAACAATAATACAGTGACTGGTCTTCAAACTTAAAAAGAAAGGAAATTATGGCATATGCTACAACATATATATAATTAAGCCTGAGGACATTATGCTAAGGAATCTACTAAAAATTATATTTTATATGAGATACTTGCAGCACTCAAAACCATAGTGATGGTAAGTAAAATGGTAGCACAGGAGTTTGCAGATAAAGAATAATTTTAATTTTTTATTGCCAAATGTTTATGAATATAGTCTCATATTTACAAAAGGAAAAGAGATACAGAGGTAGATGGTTGTGAGAGCTTCCACTATGAATGAATCTAGGATCACACTAAAAATAATTTCATTGCATTTTAATGACAGTACGAAGATGGAGAAGAAAGGCCAGGGACATCCTCTGTAGGTAATGTGGACTCCCCACCAAGACTTATGACTGGAGTCTGATAATTGAACCTGCATGGCGGAAGGGGAGAACCAGCACTCACAGCTGATCTCTGACTTCTGACGTGTGCTACAGCATATACACACGCCCATACACACAGAGACATGAGTACACACACACACACACACACACACATGCACATGCATGCACACACCCAATGCAATGTGTACGCACACACACATTGATGAAATGTAATAATAAATATATTTTCATGTAGAAGAAAAGTAAAATCTTTGAGCTCACACTGCCCAGTTCAAATCCTAAACTCTGATTGGGTGGTCTCCTTCAATAGTTTTCCACTGTGGTTTACACTGTGAGTACAGAGGATTAAGGGAGTCTACAGTTTAGATGAAGCATCATTGAAGCCCTAGTGCACAAAAAGCTTTATTGTTGTTATTGCTGTTGCTAAATATCAGTGATAATAATTAATATTAATAAAATCATTGTTATTCAGATGTGTTTAGAAGTTGGCATGGTATTACTAAATACAAGAAACTCAACAGACACTTAGGAAAGGAATAGAAACTTCTTTGGTTACTTCTTTTCCTTAAGGATAAAACAAAGAAAACACTAATGGCAGGGAGGGATGGGGGGGGGGGAACAGGTGATCAGTTGAAAACCTTGAGTAGGCACGGTATCATTTTAGTGAACTTAAAATATTCCCAACATGTGAGCAGATACAGAAAACATAATATAATAGATAGTATTCTGTCTATAAAAATAAAAGGTAGTGTTGTCCCCAACACAGACAAAGCAGAAAGAGTCTATGCTAAGTAAAATAAAAACCAGACCTAGACAGTGCCTCATCTCACTTATACACAGAATCCAATTGTATGCCTGAAATACACACACACAATTTTTGTTTGACAGGTAAATTAATGCCTTTGAAGAAACAAAAATGCCAAAAAAAAAAAAAGCATTTGAAGTTTCTTAGGTGTTTGTTTTCCAACATACAATAAAACAAGCAGAGTTGGGAGGCTCGGCCTCTGAAGTCAGCTGTCAGCAGACTCTCTATCTTAATACACCCGTCTTCCCTTGCTGTGCCTAATGTGCATGTGTGCATGTGTGTATGTGTGTCCTAGGTAAGAATAGCAGCCATTGGATTTAAGGCTACCCTAATCCAGATGACCTAATTGTAACTTAATTAATTTCATCACTAAGCACTCTGCTCCAAATAAGGTCATATTCTGAGGTCCTGGATAAATGGCTACTTTCTGGAACACTCTATTAAAGGTACCTACGACAGCTTGAGAATGATTGACAGTGTGTGTGTGTGTGTGTGTGTGTGTGTGTGTGTGTGTGTGTGTGTGTGTGTGACAGTGTGTGTGTGTGTGTGTGTGTCTGTGTGTGTGTGTGTGTGTGTGTGTGTCTGTGTCTGTGTGTGTGTGTCTGTGTGTGTGTGTCTGTGTGTGTGTCTGTGTGTCTGTGTGTGTGTCTGTGTGTGTGTGTCTGTCTGTGTGTGTGTGTGTCTGTGTGTGTGTGTGTCTGTGTGTGTGTGTGTGTGTGTGTGTGTGCACATGGGCAGCAGGGCTCACCTTCCTATGGTGTTCCTCTGGTGCCACCCACCATTTCCTGCTTCTGCATAGCCTGGGCCATGCCGAGGAGGCTAGGTTAGGCTGACTGGCCAACAAGCTCTAGGGACTCATGTTCCTCCACCTCTCCACACTGGGGTTATAAACATGAGACACATCCAGTCTGGGGGTCTTTATAGATTCTGGGGATTGAATTCAGCATGGCAAACACCCTTCCAGCTGACCTATCTTCCTAGCCCCAGAGTTATTTTGGGACTAAAAGCATCTCTGATGGTTAATGCTGCCAACTGGACGACATCTAGGAGCACATGAGACAAGCCTGTGGGCACACCTAAAAGGTTGCTTACCCTCTGTACATGCCTGTGAGAGAGTGTGTCAATGAGGTGGGTATACCACAGCCACACTTCAGGAGTGTTGCAAGTAATAAGTTAACAAATGTAAGGCCATGACGGAGTCTCATACAAGGATCATGCCAGACGAGTGAGACCTAATTCTCTTTCTCCTCCTGCCCTCCACCAAGTTTGAAAGTATATGTGTGTATGTAAATATATATGTGTGTGTGTGTGTGTGTGTGTTTCTATATATATGTGTATAGGAAGTATAAAATGTATCTATATATGTATAATCTACATACACTGTGTATACATGTATATTCATATATAATACACACATATCTATGTATATATGTACATGTATATATATATCAACAAGACCTGTTTTATTTCATATTTATAGATTATACTTTTATTTTTAAAATAATCTCTCTTGATCATTGGGCAGTAAGGAAGTAACTTCAAGAGAAAACGATAAATGAAAAAGAAAAAAGGTGGCCGTGGTGGTTTGCAGAGAGCTAACAGTCTCACGCCTTGGCTTATGAAACTAAATGAAGCTGGAAAAATCATCTGGCTTTCCTGAATCTCACAAATAATACCTTTCTCACAAAAAATGAGTGCACATAGTGAGTGTGTCTAGAAAACTATAGCAAATTGCAACACTAGGTTTAAATGCCAACAATACGGAAAGAGAGCTCACGGTTTGGCTTTAATTTCTTATAAGCCAATGTGCTGTCTGCTCCCATAGTTCCTCCTGCCTGAAATTCCTTGTTCTAATGCTGTCCTTGCTACAAAATGAAGCTGAAATGCTCAAAAATATTGCCCGATCGCTCCAGCACAAATAAATCATATTTAAGCCCCGTGAGCATTTAGCACTTTATTGCATTATGTGTCTGTCCTAACTCACCAACTGGATTATAAATTCCATCAAATCAGCAACTCATTACATCTTTTTGTATTCAATCCATGTGCAGATACAACTCTCTTTCTTGCATAAAAGGTTGGAAAAAGAAAGAGCTCTAAGAGATTTAGAACTCTTCAAAAGGAAGCAGAGCCCATTGATTCCATAAAGCACTTAGTAAAGGAGTGAGGCGCAGTGTGGGCGCTATGGCTATGAGGGAGAAAACCAGAACTCCTAACTTCCAGACCCCGGCCATGCTCGGCAGAATCAAAGCTGCTGCAAGGGACAGAGACTGTGGTCTTCATCAGTCCTGGATACCGGGCCTGAGGTGAAAGAGAGGCAGAGCTGGAGTGCACTGACATAGTGAGCTGGCTCTGGAAGCTTGGATTACCACAGCAGGTTAGCAGTGCTCACAGCATCCTGTCATAGCCAACTACAGCCCCAGGATGAGGTTGGGCTTCCAAGGTTTGACTGGGAATTGGTTTGATAACAGAAACCTTGATTTTTATATCTAAATGTCATCGGAAACACATTGAGAAATACATCTCAGTTCTTCTATGTGACTCCCAAATAAATATAAGATGCTTGTTAGTGAACATTGATTAGTTTATAAATATTAACTCATTGTCATTACATGATTATTAAATGGCTTCATGTTGATCAGATGGTCTTAATAAGCATACACTACTCTACCCAATTACAGAAACAAAGCACGCACAATTTACTGTACTCTATAAAAAAAGCATCATGTGTACCTCATAAATTATTTTTAATTTTCTATATTAATTAAATTACGTGTGTGTGTGTGTGTGTGTGTGTGTCTCCATGTGTGCACATGTATGGAGGTCAGAGGGTGGCTGGGAGGCGTTCTCTTCTTCCACCCTGGGATCTGAGAGATCAAATGCTGGTCTCCACCCTCAGCAGCTGAGCAGTCTCACCAGTACTTGCACAAGGTCTCGATGTGTAAAACGAGATTTGTTTCTAGTACTGACCTAAAACGGTCAATCCACACTTCTTTTAAAAATCTGCTTTCTTATCCTAAAATGAATGGAGCTTCCAGTCACCATGCCACTAACCACACTGACACACACATGCGGGTATTACAGAATTACTTGTATGTCCCCATGAAATGATATGAAGAGGAAAATGTTCAAAGTGGAAAGTAACATTGAACACAGCTGACGAGAACTGAACTGAGGACCCATTGCCTCAGTTAGCGAAGCTTCTGACCACTCAGGGAGCCAGACATCCTCAAGGCTGACGCTCCTGAACTGAACCTCTCTTAAACGTACCATTCTCTATTGATGTTAAAGTGGTCAGAAGTCTGTAGGTCCCTGTTCAAGATTTCTATAGTAGGCTATACATCTTATGTATAAAGAAAAACACGTCCGTATTTTTTTAAGACCTACTATTATAGCAATGATAGCTTCTACTAAACTCAAAGTATTTTCTTCACATGAATTCTTTGTATTTTTAAGAGTTACTCTTCACTGGTGCTGTATTATGTATTTCCCTTTAACAGTACGCTAGGTGTTGGATAAGATACTGACAAAGACAAAGGCCTGATCCGAGGAAAGCAAGTCAGGACACTCAGATCCTCAATTTCTTTCCTTTTGTCTTTCCTCCTCTCAAGAAAAATGGGAAGGCTGTAAACATGATTTTCGGTAATAGTTCGACACAGATGACCTGGCTAATAAATTCTGAATACACAATGACAGAGGGACACATACAGCCACAAACTTGGCTTCTGCCATCTGAATTCCCAAGTAGGATTTAATAACTCCGATAAACTGTATGCACAGATTGGACTTTGTGGTGTAATTTTTAGTAAACAATTCCTGTACCTGGTATGCTAACATCTAGGGGAGAATGGTCTCTCCAAAGCCCTGGTAATGGAGTGAGCAGATTAAGAGTTCACTATGATCAGGCCGATAGGATAGCTTCTCGGGCAAAGGCACTCACCAACAAACCTGAGTATCTGAGCTCAGTTCCCCTAAACGACACATTCTGACCTCCACATGGATACTGTGCTGTACAGCCCTTGCCACAACTAATAAGTGAAATGTTTTAAAGAATCAATTATAAGATGGTAAAATTAATGTTTTAATAATACAGTATGTTGTTTGGGGGAAAACTTATTGTTTTAAATTTGTAGAGCAAAGATGGAAATTTATATTTCAATAAAAAGTCTGGTACATATAAAATAATAATTTGATAATAGTGAATGTGTTTTTAAAGGTGAGAATCAGGTAAACTCTCTAAGTTTATTGTGTGTGATAGAGAGAGAGAGAGAGAGAGAGAGAGAGAGAGAGACAGAGAGAGAGACAGAGAGAGAGAGAGAGAGAGGCCAACTCTCAGAAGTCAGTTTTCTCCTTCCACCTGTGAGATGCAGGAGGCAGACTCAAGCTGTCAGACCAGCCTACAAGTGCTTCCACCCATGGAGCCATTTCGCTGACCCAAGCTTTCTTTTAAAATGATAATTTTTAAACCCTACTCTTTTTAGTTAGTTTTAAAGGGATACCTCAGTTTGTAAGGTGTCCTAGAACTCACATAAGAAGCCAAGCCTCGTGCTGTGTGCTTGTAATCCCAGAACTGGAAATGCAGAAAAGCAGGAGCACCGCACGTCCTGAGTAGACCTACTGTGCGAGTTCTTGAGTAGACCTACTGTGCGAGTTCTTGGTTCCAGTGAGAGATCCTGCTCAAAATGTAAGGCAGACAACTGTTTTGAGGAACACCTCCCCAATCTGACCTCTAGCCCCCACAGATATGCAACATGTACACGTGCACTCCCACACATAAAAACATGTGCGTACACACACACACACACACACACATACACACACACACAAAGTGAAAACAAACTTATATAAGCTTAAAGCAAATTAATAGATGGATCATGTTTTAAGTACTATAATAATTTTGCTTGTTATGCTTTAAAAACAGGGTTTTAAGAACATCTGTGCATTTTATTTCTAAATATGTAGTTAGAGGGAGTGCTTGGGGTCACTGTTGCCTACTACCATTCTCAAGCTATAGAGCAGAAGTCGTGAATTTTTCATGAATGAATAGTTAAATCCAACTGAAATTAGCACGATTTTCTGTTTTAACGCTAGTTTTGAAAGAAAGAATTGCAAAAGGAGAGCACAGAGTTGGGAGGGAGGTGTGATGGTGTCCCAGACAAGCTGTAGGGGACTGAGGGACAGTGGTCTTTCTATGCTTCCTTTCTATGCAATGGGACATTATGGGTGCTCATTAAATGTAAGAACAAAGCAGGTAAAACTGTATAAATGGCTAAATCCCACCACAACCGAGAAGTAACGGACCGAGCAGTAAGTATTGGCATGATAGCCAGTTGAACCCTTCTGAAGCACTGCAAGAAGCAGCACTATACAGTGATGCTAAAGCTAGGGATACACTCACGAAAGGTCACTGTCTCGGTGACCCTGTTTCCAATATCCTGCTTTGAAAAGTGAAAGCACCTACAGTCCCATATAGAAACTAATGCGATAAATTACTTGGAACACACACACACGCACATGCACACACACACACGCGCACGCGCACGCACGAACACACACACACACACACACACACACACACACACCCTACTAGAAAAAATAGAATACTTTAAAGAATTTAAGGATTTTATACATAAATATGTCTAGAAAAAGATAAATATGTGAAACCATGGTATTTTAAAAATTTACTTCAGAGAAAAAGTATTGTACAACCACAAAAAAATGAGTAAAATACCTATAGTGGAAGAAATACACTCATCCTTCAAAACATTTTTGTTCTTGTACTTACTTAAAGAAAAAATATAATATCACCAAAAAAAGAGTCAAAACCAATTAGGATGTGCATAATTTTAATCAAAACTATCATATCCAATGTTTCTTAGTAAGATACCTTTCCAAAGCTATATGGAAATAATCATTCTTATGTGAGGAACTAAATCTACAGTGCACACAACGGCACACTTTCCACCAAATTCATTATTTCCAACTAGAATTCCAGACAACTAAATGATGGAGACGAGAAAACTGCGGCCCCGCAGGCTTCATTGCCCTTTATCTTTCTGAGGGTGTCAGGCAAACACTGAGAATGAAAGGATAGCCAGGAGGATGAGCCGTGCGCCTCAGCCTCTCTCAAAGCATGCCCTAAGCCAAAGTTCCAGAAAACGAGGACCCATATTTCTTCCCAATTTCTCAGCGAACACAGAATCATAAGAACAAACGCAAGAAATTGAAACTTCAAACCAGCCTCACATGCAAGGATACACCTTGAATTCTTCCTGCATGAAAGCAGCTTCAGAGGAAAAGGAGGAAGCCCTTTTGTTCTAGGTAAGAGGTCGTAACTGCAGGCCTAGAGAGTGTGCCCGTCTTTATGCACAGCCGCTTCGTGCTGAAAGGGGGGAATTAGCTGGGGTTTTTTTAAAAACACAGAAACTATAAAACTTTTATTCAGACTTAAATGCACTTGTCCCTTAAATGACAACGAAAACCTTGTCGTTCTTAATGTTTTCCCTCTGTTGCATCTCGTGAACTTTTTTTTTTCCAGAATGAATATCTAGTTACATCTTTAGGGTATGGTTTTTATGCAAATAGTCAATAGCTCTGGCCTAGACTCTGTCATCCTGGGCATTCTCTATACCCTCTCTCTTTCCTTTATAAGTTTTATGGATTTCTTTTACAAGTTTTATAAATTTCTTTTATAAGTTTGACATGAAGATTAACTCAAATAACAGCTGAACTAAAGACAGATGCAAAGCCCGCCTCCAAAAACCTCTGCTGGTTTGAGGATGTTGTAGATGGTTACCGGATGCTTACAGGACTTCTGACTTCTACTCTGTCTGGAATCAGGGGCCCAACACTCTCTTTCAGAACACATCAGCTTATCCACATGTGTATCCATTCCTAACAAACGCTACCTACGCGTGAACTCCTAATACAGCACAAACAAACGCTGAGTTAGCTCACTAATCATGCAACGAATCTGATCAACAGGGAAAATGCATCAAGGAATTTAATGGGAGATTTCATTTTAAAGACTTTCTAAGCAAAAGTTTTCACAAAATGATTATGAGAATTAATTCCTTTTATATTGGTTCAACTTCCTGTCATGCTTATGCCTTCAGTGCATTGCTTTGTTTCTAATCACTGACTGTTTTCGACTGTTATACTGTCGTATTGCCATGCGTGTCACATAAGAGTAAGTTTACATATCCAATAGTGAATGAGATTAGAACGGCCTAAAATACACGGCTACTCACAGTATCTGCATCAATTGTGGTGAAAAGTCCAAAGTACAGGGGCCATCAAATAATTACTACTTTTAGCTCCCCTGCAGGTGGAAATAGACAGGTCTAATCAGCCTTCTCACCGTGGAAAAATACTTAGGCAATATTAAAATATTAAAAACCATTTAATGAGGTCTGTTTCTTTCCAAAAGTAAACTGAGTTTGGGTCTGAACAAGCTTCAGGCAAGGGAAGCTTCAAACATAACATTTTTTAAAACTAGCCATTATTTCCCATGCCGAAAAAAAAAATTGCAATTTTATTTCCTAACAGCAAATGAAACTGTCAGGAAAATTTAGGTGTAATAAAGTTGGGTGGTTAAACCAACATGCTAGAATTAAAATAAAACTGAATTAAAGGAATTAAAAGTAATTCTTGTGTCGGTTGCCCTTCAAAAGTACTACTCAAGATTTAGTGGTTTGAACAAATAGAGCTTCCTTGTTCTTGATAAAGTCACTAATGGTGATACGAATGAAATTGTGTGTTGAACAATACGTTGATTAAAATGTACTGCTTTTGGCAACTTTTCCAACTAAATAAAAAGTTGTCAGGCAGGGTGACTTTAGTGGTACAGAGTTTTAAAATGGTGGACTCAGTCCAAGGTTAGCTAATGGCAGCTGACAAGCCCTGGAATCTTGAGGCCTAAATCAACATTGTTTTCACAGCTGTAATTAAGCCACCTAATCAGAAGCACATTTTGACGGGACAGTTTCTGGAAGCCAGACATTACAATTTCTTATGCCTGGAGCGCAGTGGTTCAGGAGAGGTCCATATTTAATTTTGAGTTAAAAAGGGGTGGAGGGCAGTAAAATACGAAAGACCATTGAGATGAAGCAGGTCTGTGTGCTCCTGCCTTGACCAGCCTTGCAGCGCTCCCCCAACTCTCCACTGAGTCCCCCCACTCGTAAGTGGCAGCTGTACACAGTGAGATGAAGGGCCGTTGCCAAGATCAACAGATGAGCTGGTCTGAACTGGCTCTCTGTGTGTTCTGATTGTAAATTGTGCTGGTGATGATTAGAGAACTCTAGCACAGGATGTCGACTCTTAAACTTGTCCAGAGAAAATCAATTTTTTTTTTAAGTTCAGGAAAAATTTTTTAACTTTTTTGTGGCTTGGTGCATAGTGTTGTGTCTATTACTTTCGCATGATTCAAGTGAATTCACCCAAATTAAGCAGCTCTGTTATTGAAAGAGAGTGTGGCTTGGCTCGGGCAGGGACCTTCATCTTGGTCTGTCTATACCACAGTGCCGTGGGGAATGTTCTTCCAGCCGTGCAGCAGCCATGTGGATCTGCCACCTGCCAACAGACGATACTACTAAGAGGACGCTGATCCGGGATGCCACAGTCGCATATCATTAAGTGGCTCTGTTAGTAACATTAACACAAATAAACTGCCAGCTTGTTTTCTACGGCCCTACTATATTCTGTAACATTTAAACTTTCAACCCCAGAGGCCATTGTAAAACTATCAATATGAAGGCCCTAGTCACTGGAGTCTGATTACATTTAGTTCTGCATTTTAATTACATATGGATTCCATTAACTAACCCTTTTGCCTTATAGGCAACATTTTAATCAAATTACTATAATTTTCAAATACGTTACAATAGTTTGACAAGTTAAAAGTTCACATTCCTAACATATTAAATATTAAAAAAAAGTGCATTAAAAAGGGAAATATTTCTTACAAGTATACTAATCCATTTCCCAATTACTTTGGGGGCTTTTTGACTACCTAGTTATAAGTTATATTGTGAGGTTTATACAACTATATGCTTTTGTAAGTGGTTTCTTGGTGCAGAATATAACCAAATTTAGAAACATATTCATTTCATCAATGGATGTGAATCAGGAACAACGTAAAGCATGAAATTCAGAATTCTAAATTGTTATTTATAGCTCAAATAAAGGAATTTTAGAGTTGTATAAGGAATTTAGCTCTCATTCCATTTAGTCTCTTCATTCTGTAGCCAGAAAAACCAAGGCCCATGGAGACTGTGTGGTTTACTTCCCAAAGCTTTGAGATGAGTCAGCCAGCAAGCTTTCTCTAGAACCCAAATTTCCTGTGTCTCTCTGTCAGTGTGCCTTACTGTGTAAGAAGGATGCCAGGCCAACCAAAAACTCAATGAAAAAAAATTTCATGTGGTCAAACACACCCAACCTAGAATTCACAGCCTTATCTACTTTAAATCATCAAGTACATCTACAATTTTGTATAGCCATTTCATTTCAGAACGTTTCCTCATCCCAAGGAAACCCCATACCCACTCAGCACTTACTCACCTCCAATGCCCCCTACTGCAAACTTTCAACCATTAACCTGAGTCTTTATGGATCTGTCCATAAAGAGAACTGTAGCAGACTGAGGTTCTAGAGCTGAAAGGAGAGGTGGACACATGTCGCCCCATCCCTAACGCAGAAGCTGTCTCCAATTGAACCACTATAAATGAAAATTTGTTTTCCTCTAATGGCGTCTCATTGGGGAAACAAACCACTCTTAAGGGTAGGCTACATGCCCAACAGCAGATGACAGCAGGAAATGAACTCAACGGCATCTTTGGAAGTTCCTTGTCTTATGTCAAAATTTTTCCTTTTCAAAAAATTTTATTATTGTTATTTTTATTATTATTATTATTATTATTATTGGTGGTGGTGGTATTATTATTATTATATTCTTGTATTTTCTGTTCTCTTTTTACCCTTTAGGTCCTTTGTATATATATTATGGATTACAGTTTAATTTTTTATGGTATTCTTGAGTATGTGAATGAATGAGTCTATTCCTTGGGCTCTTTTCCCTCTGTTTTATCCTATTCTGATGTGTTAGTTTTGTCTTTATACTATATATTATATTAGTTATATTATATATTATTTTCCATTAGAAGCATGTTTTCTAATGAGAGACAGAAAGTGGGTGGATCTGCATGGGAGGAGAGGGGAGGAGGAACTGGGAGAGGGAGAGGAGAGAAAACCATAATCAGAATATACTATGCAATAAAAAAATCTATTTTCAATAAAAGAAAAATTTAAAATAACCTCATAACCACAGCTTTTTGAAAAGAGGGTATGCAATGGCTTATGCTCTACGATCAAGAATCGACAAATGGGATCTCATAAAACTGCAAAAAAGCTTCTGTAAGGCAAAGGACACTGTGGTTAGGACAAAACGGCAACCAACAGATTGGGAAAAGATCTTTACCAATCCTACAACAGATAGAGGCCTTATATCCAAAATATACAAAGAACTCAAGAAGTTAGACCGCAGGGAGACAAATAACCCTATTAAAAAATGGGGTTCAGAGCTAAACAAAGAATTCACAGCTGAGGAATGCCAAATGGCCGAGAAACACCTAAAGAAATGTTCAACATCGTTAGTCATAGGGAAATGCAAATCAAAACAACCTGAGATTTCACCTCACACCAGTGAGAATGGCTAAGATCAAAACTCAGGTGACAGCAAATGCTGGCGGGATGTGGAGAAAGGGGAACACTCCTCCATTGTTGGTGGGATTGCAGACTGGTACAACCATTCTGGAAATCAGTCTGGAGGTTCCTCAGAAAATTGGACATTGAAGTGCCTGAGGATCCAGCTATACCTCTCCTGGGCATATACCCAAAAGATGCCCCAACATATAAAAAAAGACACGTGCTCCACTATGTTCATCGCAGCCTTATTTATAATAGCCAGAACCTGGAAAGAACCCAGATGCCCTTCAACAGAGGAATGGATACAGAAAATGTGGTACATCTACACAATGGAATATTACTCAGCTATCAAAAACAACGAGGTTATGAAATTTGTAGGCAAATGGTTGGAACTGGAAAATATCATCCTGAGTGAGCTAACCAATCACAGAAAGACATACATGGTATGTACTCATTGGTAAGTGGCTATTAGCCCAAATGCTTGAATTACCCTAGATGCCTAGAACAAATGAAACTCAAGACGGATGATCAAAATGTGAATGGAGATCGCTCCTGATAGACACAGCCAGAATACAGCAAATACAGAGGCGTATGCCAGCAGGAAACCACTGAACTGAGAACAGGACCCCCGTTGAAGGAATCAGAGAAAGAACTGGAAGAGCTTGAAGGAGCTCGAGACCCCATATGTACAGCAATGCCAACCAAACAGAGCTTCCAGGGACTAAGCCACTACCCAAAGACTATACATGGACTGACCCTGGACTCTGACCTCATAGGTAGCAATGAATATCCTAGTAAGAGCACTAGTGGAAGGGGAAGCCCTGGGTCCTGCTAAGACTGAACCCCAGTGAACTAGACTGTTGGGGAGAGGGCAGCAATGGGGGAGGGTTGGGAGGGGAACACCCATAAGGAAGGGGAGGGGGGGGAGGGATGTTTGCCGAAACCGAAAGGGAATAACACCGAAATGTATATAAGAAATACTCAAGTTAATAATAATAATAATAAAATAAGTTTAGAAAAAAAAAAGAATTTGAGAAACAAACATAACCCAAAAATGAGTTGTTAATCCCACAGATAGGAGGAGAAAGACCACCAACCCAAATCATCATGGCCAAGTTTATTAAAGCGAGTTTTTTCTTCAAAAAAAAAGAAAAGAGGGTATGAGTTAAAAGATAATATCTTTATTCAACTTTATAAAACATAAACTACTAACCTCACAGTAACTTGAAGCTTCTGGTTGTAAAACATTAATTGTATAAACTGTATGACAAGTGTGCTGTCCACAAATAGTAGAAGTTTAAATGCCTTTTCTTAAATTTCATCAGAGCCCTTAAATGCGTCACAATGCAGACTACTTGCTTACCTCTCCTAGCCTGGAATTTTTTTTCTGGTAAGATAATAAACAAATGTATTTATTTTTATATATATATAGATCTTACCAAGGGTGTGTATGTGTGTGTGTGTGTGTGTGTTACTATTATTTAGTTTAGAGTACCATGCCTGTACAAGGACTGCCACTCAACAGGCTCCATAAAAGATTTGAATAAATGCAAATTACCTAAACTAAGAAAAAATCTATTTATTTTTATTTTATGTGTCTTGTATATATATATACACCATGTGAGTGCCTCGTACCACAGAGTCCAGAAGAGGATATTGGGTCTTCCAGAACTGACTTCCTAAACGGTGCGTGAACCATCTGATATGAGTGGCTGGAAGTGACCTGGGTCCTCCTGAAGAGCAACAAGCACTTTTGACTGCTGAGACATCTCTCCAACCCCAAAATAGACTTTAAGAATGAACTTTCTACTAATTTATGTACATTCTATTTCTACCTGAAATAATCCTCTCATATGCCCAGCTATTGTAAGGCTGAGACATGGTTCGGGTCAATTTGTTTTTTCCATTGTCATCAACAAGCATTTCCTGAGTGAACTATGCTAGTCAGTTTAGTGTGCACAGGCAAGGACCATAAACTATTCAACAAGCTTACATTATTTAAATGGTATACCAAAGCAACGCTCTGCTTTGCCATAAACATTCTTAAAGTTTTGACCCTTTTTATGAAGAATAATAAAGAAAGGAAGTACCCAAGTCATTTCACTTTACCATACACACAATATGTAAATTATTCTACCCAATCTTACTGTCATTAGGGAAGACCGTGAAATACAGTTTGATGGGAAATAATCAGGAAAATGTGGTGTGGGCAAGTTCAGGTCAACTGTGGTCTGTGCAGGGTAAGTACTGGACAAACTCTACGGAAGGAAGGCTCTTTCACTTAATTTAATTCAAGTAGGCCAGAACTTCTTAAGGTCAGGTGGTTGGAACAGATTAGAAATCAGACAGCACATTCTCAAAGACACCAGTATGGGAGCATACACGGTGATTGTGTAGTCACACTTCTGTGGTACCCAGACAAGAAAGCGGAGTGATAAAGGGGCATAGTAAAGCAAAGCCTTGCTCTGCCTGCTGGAGCGGGGGTAAAAAGCTGGGTGGAGTGAGATGTCTCTGAATTTCCATGACAGAAGTCTTGTGCACTACTGGGAGAAACATATAGAACAACACTATCTCTTGAATGGAGCTATGACCTGGCCTCACCTTTTCAGAAGTTAACTCATGTACAATGTGGCAGATAGAGAGAAAAAGCAAAAGCTAGCTCTAGGAACATTAATGTCAAAAGGGCACGCATTTTGCCACAGTTTTGAAATTTTGTCTTTTTTTTAGAAACTGTAAAGAAAAGAAATGCAATTTTTATTTGAATGTATGTTCTGTAATACAGGGAAACTCACATCCTAAAGGTCGAGATGGGAGAAGGATGTGAATCTGTTAGTCAAGAGGGAAATTTAGTATTTATAAATGCGGATATTAGCAGAAGCTTAGAACAGAATGGCCAGGGTTGCGCAGTAGTCAAGGGATGTTGGTAAAGGTAGAATTTGAAAGACAGGACCCTTCCATGGTCGGATAGTATTCATTTTGGCACCTCAGTGAATTTGAAGTATCTGCAGAATATTCAAGTGTAGACATATAGCAAAGCAATTAATCCTCTCAAGAACTTAATTAGAAAGAAAAATAAAAATGAAAGTTGTTCAGAAGTAAATTTAGTTGTTACCATTCCTTGAAAAACTGCCAGAATTAATTAAAACATTTGGGTGCCAAAACACTGTATACTATTCTAATATTTATTTATCTATACTAATAATAGCACTTCGTCAACAAAGGACATAACTACACAAAGTCATATATATTATGCATACACGTTTATTTATTTAAAAAATAACACACATTAAATATTAAATATAAAATTGTGAATGTAAATATAAAATTTATATTATAGTACTAGAAGTCACTCACCTGATACATCATGAAATACATCATGAAAGTGGATCTTTTTTACTTTTATAAATTTTTTATTATTTTATGTGTTTGAGTGTTTCTCTTGCTTGTATGTATGTGCACATGTTCATGCCTGGCACCTGTGGAGGCCATAAAAGAGTATCAGATACCCTGGATCTAGACATACAGGTGGTTATGAGCCACAATGTAGGTGCTGAGAATCAAACCCAGGTCCTCTGGAATAGCAGCCAGTACTGTTGAGCACTAAGCCAACTGTCCAGACCCAAAGTGGATGCTCTTTGAAGGTTTCATAAAATGCACTAGAAGTAATCACGAGAGGCCAATGCAATGTGTGCTGCTATCTCCAGAACCCTATTTACAATGCAAAAGAACTCTCAAGTTGTTAAAATATTCCAAATCTCTAAAAGTTTGGCAATGAAAATGAAGATCAAAGATAAAGTGTGTGTTAGCCATGTTGTCACTAAGGGTATTTTATGCTTCCCTTATTTAATTCTATCAGTATCCAAAGACCAAGTCTGGAGCTTATAATAAACATATATGGGATTCAATTGGCTTAATTACAAAGTAAGCAATATATACAGTATATAAAAAAGAAAGTAGAAGTCTCAAGGAGACAAGAAAGGTGGAAAGAGACCGACCCTGTGGAGGGTCCTGGAGGAGCAGCCATGAGACTACCTGGAGTAGAGCAAGCCTGAACAAGACTCATATTACAGGAAAAAATCAACACCTGGTCTCCATCTGCATGCCCTAGACTTAACCCTGTGGCACAGCTCTCTACACCCAAATCCGCCCTGAGAGAACTGATCTACCAGGAGAGCTGACACACCTGCGATCACAGGCTCACAGGCTCTAGTCAGAAAGACAGCAAGACAAACTAACACCAGAGATAACCAGATGGCAAGAGGCAAGGGCAAGAACCTAAGCAACAAAAACAAGGCTACTTGGCATCATCAGAACCCGGTTCTCTTACCACAGCAAGTCCTGGATACCCCAACATACTGGGAAAGCAAGATTTGGATTTAAAAATCACATCTCATGATAAAGATAGAGGACTTTAAGAAAGACATAAATAGCTCCCTTAAAGAAATACAAGTAAACAGGTAGAAGCCCTTAAAGAGGAAACACAAAAATCGCTTAAAGAATTACAGAAAAACACACACACAAAAAAAAATCAGGTGAAGGAATTGGATGAGACATCCAGGATCTAAAAATGGAAATAGAAACAATAAAAAGCACAAAGGGAGACAACCCTGGAGATAGGAAACCTAGGAAAGAGATCAGGAGTCATAGATACAAGCATCACCAACAGAACACAAGAGATTGAAGAGAGAACCTCAGGGGCAGAAGATACTATAGAAAACATTGACAAAATAGTTAAAGAAAACACAAAATGCAAAAATCTTCTAACCCAAATTATCCAGGAAATCCAAGAAACAATGAGAAGACCAAACCTAAGGATAATAGGTATAAAAAAGAGTGAAGATTCCCAACTTAAAGGGCCAGTAAACATCTTCAACAAATTATAGAAGAAAACTTCCCTAACCTAAAGAAAGAGATCCCCATGAACATACACGAAGCCTACAGAACTCCAAATAGACTGGACCAGAAAAGAAATTCCTCCAGACAAATAATAATCAAAACACCAAATGCACAAAATAAAGAAAGAATATTAAAAGCAGTAAAGGAAAAAGGACAAGTAACATATAAAGGCAGACCTATCAGAATTATACCAGACTTCTCAGCAGAGACTCTAGAAGATCCTGGGCAGATGCCATACAGACTCTAACAGAACACAAATGCCAGCCCAGGCTATTATACCCAGCAAAATTCTCAATTAATATAGATGGAGAAACCAAGATATTCAATGAGAAAATCAAATTTACACAATACCTTTTCAACCCTACAAAGGATAATAGAGGGAAAACTCCAACACAAGGAGGAAAACTACACCCTAGAAAAAGCAAGAAAGTAATCTGCTTCCAACTTACCCAAAAGAAGATAGCCACACAAGCATAATTCCATCTCTAACAACAATAACAGGAAGCAACAATCACTTTTCCTTAATATCTCTTAGCATCAGTGGACTCAATTCCCCAATAAGAAGACATAGACTAACAGACTGGATACATAAACATGACCCAGCATTTTGCTGCATACAGAAAACACACCTCAGTGACAAAGACAGACACTACCTCAAAGCAAAAGGCTGAATTTTTTTTTCAAGCAAATGGGCCCAAAAATCAAGCTGGAGTAGCCATTCTAATATTGAATAAAATTGACTTTCAACTAAAAGTTATCAAAAAAAGATTAGAAAGGACACTTCGTACACATCAAAAAAAATTGTACCAAGATGAACTCTCGATCCTAAATAGCTCAAAACACATATTGTACCTCACACAATAATAGTGGGAGATTTCAACACCCCACTCCCAGCAATGGACAGATCAAAATCTGCAGGAAATGGACAATTTCCTAGACAGATACCAGGTGCCGAAGTTAAATCAGGAACAGATAAACCAGTTAAACAACCCCATAACTCCTAACGAAATAGAAGCAGTCATTAAAGGTCTCCCAACCAAAATGAGCCCAGGTCCAAACGGGTTCAGTGCAGAATTCTATCAGACCTTCATAGAAGACCTCATACCAATATTATCCAAACTATTCCACAAAATTGAAACAGATGGAGCACTACCGAATTCCTTCTATGAAACCACAATTACTCTTATACCTAAACCACACAAAGACCCAACAAAGAAAGAGAACTTCAGACTAATTTCCCTTATGAATATCGATGCAAAAATACTCAATAAAATTCTGGCAAACCAAATCCAAGAGCACATCAAAACAATCATCCACCATGATCAAGTAGGCTTCATCCCAGGCATGCAGGGATGGTTTAATATACGGAAAACCATCAACGTGATCCATTATATAAACAAACTGAAAGAACAAAACCACATGATCATTTCATTAGATGCAAAGAAAGCATTTGACAAAATTCAACTCACTTTCATGATAAAAGTCTTGGAAAGATCAAGAATTCAAGGCCCATACCTAAACATAGTAAAAGCCATATATAGCAAACCAGTTGCTAACATTAAACTAAATGGAGAGAAACTTGAAGCAATCCCACTAAAATCAGGGGCTAGACAAGGATGCCCACTCTCTCCCTACTTATTCAATATAGTTCTTGATGTACTAGCCAGAGCAACCAGACAACAAAAGGAGGTCAAGGGGATACAGATCGGAAAAGAAGAAGTCAAAATATCACTTTTTGCAGATGATATGATAGTATATTTAAGTGACCCCAAAAGTTCCACCAGAGAATTCCTAAACCTGACAAACAACTTCAGTAAAGTGGCTGGATATAAAATTAATTCAAACAAGTCAGTAGCCTTCCTCTACTCAAAGAATAAACAGGCTGAGAAAGAAATTAGGGAGAAGAAACCCTTCACAATAGTCACAATAATATAAAATACCTTGGTGTGACTCTAACCAAGCAAGTGAAAGATCTGTATGACAAGAACTTCAAGTGTCTGAAGAAGGAAATTGAAGAAGATCTCAGAAGATGGAAAGATCTCCATGTTCATGGATTGACAGGATTAATATCATAAAAGTGGCCATCTTGCTGAAAGCAATCTCCAGATTCAATGAAATCCCCATCAAAATCCCAATTCAATTCTTCATAGAGTTACAAAGAGCAATTTCTAAATTCATTTGGAATAACAAAAAATCCAGAATAGTGAAAACTATTCTCAACAACTAAAGAACTTCTGGGAGAATCACCATCCTTGACCTCAAGCTATATTACAGTGTAATCATGATAAAAACTGTATGGTATCCGTACAGAGGCAGGCAGGTAGATCAATGGAATAGAATTAAAGAACCAGAAATGAACCCACATACCTATGGTCACTTGATCTTTGACAAAAGAGCTAAAACCATACAGTGGAAAAAAGCATTTTCAATGAATGGTGCTGGTTCAACTGTAAGTCAGCATGTAGAAGAATGCAAATCAAAACAACTCTGAGATTTCACCTCACACCAGTCAGAATGGCTAAGATCAAATACTCAGGTGACAGCAAATGCTGGTGAGGATGTGGAGAAAGAAGAACACTCCTCCATTGTTGGTGGGATTGCAAACTAGTACAACCACTCTGAAAATCAGTCTGGCCTTTCTTCAGAAAAATGGACATAGTACTACCTGAGGACCCATCTTTACCACTGCTGGACATATAATCAAAAGATGCTCCAATATATAACAAGGATACATGCACCACTATTTTTATAGCACCCTTATTTATAATAGCCAGAAGCTGGAAACAACCCAGATGTCCTTCAATAGAGGAATGGATACAGAAAATGTGGTACATTTGCACAATGGAGTACTACTCAGCTATTAAAAACAATGACTTCATGAAATTCTTAGGCAAATGGAATGAACTAGAAAATATAATCCTGAGTAAGGTAGCCCAGTCACAAAAGAACAAAAATGGTATGCACTTGCTGATAAGTAGATATTAGCTCAAAAGCTCAGAATACCCAAAATACAAATTCACAGACCACATGAAGTTCAAGAAGAAGAAAGACCAAAGTGTGGATGCTTCAGTCCTTCTTAAGAAGGGGGATCAAAATTACTCAAGAGATGAAATACAGAGACAAAGTGTGGAGCAGAGACTGAAGAACAGGCCATACTGAGACTACCCCACCTGGGGATCCATCCCTTAAACAGACACAAAACCCAGACATTATAGGGGATGCCAAGAAGTACTTGCTGGCCATAGCCTGATATAGCTGTCTCCTGAGAGGCTCTTCTAAAGCCTCTGACAAATACAGAGGCAGATGCTTTGCAGCCAACCACTGAACTGAGAATGGGGTCCCCATGGAGGAATTAGGAAAAGAATTGAAGGGGCTGAAGGGGTTTGCAACCCCATAGGAAGAATAACAATATCAACCAAACAGACCCCCCCCAGAGCTCCCAGGGACTAAACCACCAGCCAAAGAGTATACAAGGAGGGACCCATGGCTCTAGCTTTATATGTAGCCAAGGATGGCCTTGTCAAGCATCAATGAGTGAAGAGGTCCTTGGTCCTGTCAAGGTTCAATACCCCAGTGTAGGGGAATGCCAGGGCAGGGAAGAGAGAGCGGGTGGGTGGGTGGGAGAACACCCTCATAGAAGCAGAGGGAGGGGGGATGGAATAGGAGGATTCTAGAGGGGAATCCGGGAAAGAGGATAACATTTGAAATGTAAATAAAGAAAATATCCAATTAAAAAGAAGAAAGTAGCAAAATATAAAATGATTGTTGATTGGTTTAAAATGTATATGAACTTGGAGGACAAACAGAAAAATAAATAAATTAAGAATAGGAAAAATAACTAAAGCAAAGAAAGGAGGTACATTTTAACAGTTACTAAAGATAACTCAGAGTATTCCTCAAAAGCAGAGCCTATCTCTGCTCATGATTTGACCTCATGTTTTGTACTGTTAGCTCTCACAAGCATCCCATATCCTCAGGGTCAGCTCTTAGGAGCTCCCCATATCCTCCAGGGTCAGCTCTCACACTGCAGACTCATAGGAAAGTACCAGGCAAGGAATCAGAGCAATCTGGGTGAGCTCTACCCAAGCATGGAGTGGGACTGGGGATCCTCCCTCTGTACCAGTGAAGAGTATGATATCTCTTAACCCACGAGGTCATGGCTAACAGCTGCATGTTCTTTTTTCTTGCCTACACATAAAAGGATTTCCTCATAATTAACGTATGTTAAAGCTTAGCTACAGGAAATACATAACTCACAGAAAAACGTGTTTTTGTGGAGGCAAGGGAGTCAACATGTATGATTATTGCTAACCAGCTGGGTTATCAATAGGAGTCAAGTCTCATCACCATGACTTCCTAACGTGAGCTGAACAAAGACAACACCAACAGATGTGCCAAAGTGGATGGGAGAAGCCCGAGAGGCTTCAGCCCTACACGGAGAACTACAGGTGACTAAGGAACACTGAGAGTGGGAGAAACAGTGTTCTCCAACCTACCCATGTACCAGACATTGTCCTTTTTAAAAATTCTTTTAACAACCTTACAATGTAGGCACTGCCGTCTAAATATTAGAAACTTCAAAAGTGATGCTTGGAGTCTCTGTGTGGGTGAGAAGTAACAGCACCTGGACACACTAATGGGCCTGCATTACTCTGTGAAATCTTCGTGTGCAGGCCCTGTGAGAAAGTGGGACCACATGCGAGGTGCGTGCTGGAAGACAGGTAGTTAATAGGGTTCCTAAGTGACCCTACCAGAGACACCAAACACAGACACCAAGGACTTGGCGGTTGAAGCATACTCGAATCAGATTATAAAATAAAAGGGGAACCGATTGCGTAAAAACAGAGTGGAACACACGGAGGTGGGTGTGGAGTAAACATTAACAAGAAGTTTGGGATTCTATTCTATACAGTTATCTGAGTCCAGTGACTTTAAATTAGAGAGGGTATAAAACCAAAGCAAGAAAACATTATTATTATTATTATTATTATTATTATTACTATATATTCAAAATTCATAATATAACTTCATTTATTAAACAGATATTATACAGAAGACTCATTCCTCATTTTAAAAAAATGTATTTTGACTGTTTTTCCTCTTAACAAGCTATCAAATCATTACAGAGACTCTCACAGACATTTCTGACCTTCTCAATACCTCTGACAATGTTCAGCAGAATGACCTCTCCCTCACCTGTGTTCCCATGGACTTTACATGCCTATCTTTGTGTTTGTTATGTTCCCAGGAAAGAATGAGAAACCACAAAGGCAGAGATCAAATCTTATCCCTCTTAATCCCCATGCTTAAAATGATGCCCACTCAGAAAATAAGGTATAAAATGATCTATACATGGCAGACAACAGACATGCGTGGATCTCGATGGAGACTGCTAGCATACAGTCAGTGATTTGCAGACAAGGTGGTACAAAGTACTATTTCTCTGATTTTTGAAACACCTATGTCAGCAGGCATTGATATTCCTAAATATCACATAAGGAATGCAGTACTGGGGTTTAAACCCAAATAGACAAAGAAACCTCCATCTAGGATGCCATGATCTGACACTGTAGTCCCCATCACTACCAGTGTGCACCATGCTGCACCCTAAGACACAGAAAACCCCTAAGGCCGATCTCTTGAATTTGTTACAACTGAAATATCTTGGGACAATATGAGAAGAACTTGCTGAGGCCCTAGGAAGCAAAGAGAAGAGGGCAAGTTTGAAGAACAGAGCCAGCCTGAAGATGTGCTCTGTAGAGCCCCTGGGGCTCCCACTTCTTTTCTTCAGTTCTTACTCCCTTACATGGAACCATCTTTGGCCAGATGACTGGCGGGGCTACTGAAAGCCAGGGTTGGAAGTAGAGGACAATCTGCACTTCTTTTTCTCTCTTTATCTTTGTCCTGAAGGAAGCTTCAGTCTCAGCCACTGTATGGCACAGGTAAAAAATTCTAAGAGAATCTCATTGTTTTGGAAAGAGATTAGGCCAGAAAGAAGGCCCTGGAAGTTGGAGACTTGGGCAAAGGGTATCTGACATAAGGGCTAGAGAAAAAGGCCCCTGCAATTAGGGAGTACTCCTGAACTATGCATGAATGGACCAAGCCTACAGCAGCAGAAAGTTGGGTCCAAAAAGCAAAATACAGTTTATGTCAATGCCCAGGTGTCATAACAATTCCTGAGTAGTGCACATATAGGATATCCTGTGAGCAGTTTAAAACACAGTGGGCATTATGCAGACAGTGTTAGAAACTGGTCACAGGAAGTGTTAGTCTGAACTTGCAGCCTAAGCTTAACTTTGTAGTTGCCAGAGAAACTGAAAGATATGATTCCTAACTACAATCCTTACACTTGTCCTTAAGCCCACAAATAAGGGTGATCCTCACTCCTCGGCAAGGAAGCTTCTCTCTGATGTAACAGACAGAGACCATTACAGGAAACCATGATGATCATTACAATTGCAGAGCCCAGTCCCAACTGACACATCTAACAACAAAATTCCTGCATCTAATCCTGGATCCTTGAGGAAACTGGAGGTGAAAAGACTCTTAGAGTCAGAGGAATAAGGAATTTCCATGAGACTGTGTCCCCTTGTAATGTCAGAAGCTACATGCATAAAGTCTCATCACCATGACTTCCTAACGTGAACTGAACAAAGACAACACCAACAGATGTGCCAAAGTGGATGGGAGAAGCCCGAGAGGCTTCAGCCCTACACGGAGAACTACAGGTGACTAAGGAACACTGAGAGTGGGAGAAACAGTCTTCTCCAAAGAAGAGCATGCCAGACAGACAGGTAGCGTTATACAGGATCAGTAGGTTGTGTTTAGGTATTTAGGAATAATATATGTTATTATAGTGGAAATATTTAATATATACATATATATTAATGATAAGAGGCATGAATTTTAAAGAAAGCAGGGGGTTGGAAGGAGGAAAAGAGAAGGGAGAAATGAGGTAATAATATTATCATCTCAAAAATAAGAAACATACTTTAAAAAGAAAGACTATGTGAGGTCATGTAGGAACTACTAAATGCTTCCATTAGGAAATAACACGTCACTTCCATTTGTAATTTCTCAGTTAAGCAACTCACCTAGTAAGGCCTAAATTATACGGCTAGGAGAAGTGCAGCCTCCCATGTGACTGGGAAGACAAGGGAGACCCCAGGATGCCTACCATAGGAAATAGTAAAGAAGTAACAATCTCATCACGTCTTCTAATAAAATTAATGATAAATTGGAAAAATGACAATATATAGTAATAATCATAATTTAAACCACACAATGTGTAAAATGTTCAAGAAATTGTCTAAAATTACTCAATACATTAAAAATAAGAAATTTTCTCACAGTCTTAGAAAAGAAGACAATAGGGCTGGAGAGATGGGAGAGTAATAAGTACCTGATACTCCCAAGGTGAAGCCGATACGAAACTGTAAGACAAAGACTAAAGCAGCTACTGAAATTCTAAAACAGAATGAAAGCATAAAAATTTTCGGTAGAGAAAATTATAAAAGGAATAAATTAAAATTTTAGAAATAAAAACCATGTAGTTCTGAAATTGGATCTGTTTATATATGCTTCACAGACATATGACAGAGGGAATATATTCTGACCTCGTGTGAATTCACAGACTTCATCAATCCAAACAATGGAGAAACGAAATAGAAACTTGGACTATAGTTTCTGCTGCAACTTGGGTTAGGGAGATCCTAAGAACCATTAGGCTGAAGACCTCCCACCACTGGGGAAAGATGCAAATGCATAGATTCAAGAAACTCCCTGAATAGGACAAACTCCACCCGCTGGCCCACAATAACCTAACAACTAACCATGCAGTGACATTCTGCAATCCAACTGGGGAAGAAATGATACAGACAAATCTTGAATGAAGGTTGAGGGAAAAAATGAAATAAAAGACATGGGAAAACAATCATTTGAGTGACTACAGACTCCACACCAGAAACTAAGACAGGGAAATGGGAGTCATAAACATCTCACAGTATGAAGACTGCTGTCAATATAGAATTTCATATTCAGTGAAAATAATTACCTAAAAAAATAAAGTGAAATGAAAACATTGTAAAATGAAAGGGAACTAGCAAAATCCATTATAATTTTGAACCTCTAAAACAAATGCTTAGGAGTTTTCCTCAGACTTAAAAAAATTAGTAAACAGAGATTTGGTCAATTATGATGTGATCATGGAAAAACAAATAACTTACATTACAGTAGAGACTGTTTTCTTTTCTTCTGGAGATTATAATACAATTATATTATTTATTTCTCCCTTCTTTCATTCTTCAAAGCCTCCTATATACACCTTCTTCTACTCTTTCAAATTCATGACCTCTTTTTCTATTGTCACTGCAAGCATATATGTCTAAGCATATAAACATATATTTCTAAATAAACCTACTCTATCTAGATAATGTTACTTGTATGTTGGTTCTCAGGGCTAAGCACTTGGTATTAGATAACTAGTTGCGTGGTCTTCCCTGCAGAAGACTATTTCTCCTGCTCTCAGCATTCCTTAGTTGCCTGTAGTTCTTTGTGTAATGTTGAAGCCTTGTGTGCGTTCCCTCATCTCCTTGGTATGCCTACTGTTGTCCGTGTTCAGTTCACATCTGGGTAATTACAATGGTGAGGGAGATGTATGACATTACTAGGGATATAATCTCACAGCAAACTGCCCGATTATATGGCTATTTTGATTGTTCAGCCCTCCTTCACCAATGTGCTCTAAGCTTTAGGTGAGGAATCATTTTGTAGATATATATATCCATTAGAACTGAGCTTCAAATTCAATGTTTTGAATGGTGTGGTTTTCTGTAATGAACGTTGATGAGGGATGAAGACTCCTTGTAAGGTTTTATACTTTCTTTGAAGAAGTAAATAGCCTTAAGATAGGTAGATAGATGATAGGTAGAGAGAGGGGGGGGAGAGAGAGAGAGATAGACAGACAGACAGACAGATAGGTCGTGATTATAGTGATAAATATGTATATAAAAAGAAATATATTAAAAAGCCAGGAGATAAAATGGAATTAAAATGGAATGATGAAATAAATTTAAATAATCAAAGAGAAAGAAATAAAGGGAATACAGAGAAACAAAAACAGAAGAAACAAACATTTTTTAAATGGTAGAAAAAAACCAAGTCTATTAGTAATATATTAATTATAAATGGCCTAATTACTTAATTAAAAACCGGAGATTCTGAAAATGAATAAAGGAAAAGTAAACCATCCCTTTTAAAAAAAATGCAATAAATATAAAACATATGTAGGTAAAAAGGAAAGGATTATAAAAAGACATGCTATGCACTGGAATGTAAAAATAAGAGTATAGTAGACAGAATTGAGGAGGCAATACTTAGGGGTCTCGAAACAATAACCTACTAAAATCATTCCTATCTTAGAATCCCCTGAACCCTCAAAACACACTGCCTCTGCCTTATAGTCAGCTGCTAAATCCTTGAGGTGGTAGTAAAATCACTATGGTTTGGAAAGAGTCAGTTCCCCCATACCCACCAACACCTGACTAAAAGAGCTTTCCTTAAGGTAGCCAGTGGCTTCCACAGGAACCTGGGAAGGGAATAACACTTGAAATGTAAATAAAAATATCCTATTAAAAAATAAAATGGAAAAATAGATGAACCAATTAACATAAAAATGATACATAATAAAAATAATGTATCTGCCAAAAAATACCCATATCATATTTTAATTAAAGTATTTTAAATCAAAAAATGAATGTGTTAATGAAAAAAAATAAAGACCTCAGAAAGAGCAGAGAACTCAGGTTGCGGAATACACTGATGCCATCATAGACAGAAAAGTGCACACTCAAGCTACAACAGAGCACAACAAAATGATGCTGCTGGAGTGTGAGGCAATCAAATGGCTTTCTGTCTGAGTGAAGGTTATTAAACTAATAGTGCATACACACACGCACACACACACACACATACAGAGAGAGAGAGAGAGAGAGAGAGAGAGAGAGAGAGAATTCAACTGATCATTACATACAAGACAAAGTCCAAAGCATTTGATCATTTCTCAGTCAACTTCTCGATTTCTCTGGTGGGGAGCAATATCATCATCCCAACTTACGGTTGGAAATTCTGAAATACAAACCCCATCATTAGCAATGACAGAACTAGAACCTATGTATGGATGAGAATTACAACATGTATGGATGGTGCCGAGGCATCCTCTCCTAACTTGGATATGACCTCAAGTCCTAGAGTCAATTGCTACATCTGAGAACAACAAAGAAGTAGCTCAGAAATGTATTTATAAAATAAACCACCAAACTAGCAAACATAAGCACCTACTTCTAGATTTACCATGAAGATAAGTCCCTATGTAATAAAAACACTGCACTTCAAAGCAATAAGAATGTACTTATGTGTGAGGTACTATTTATATTATAATTATATTTACAATCTATAAGTATAAATTTCTGCTATAAAAACATGTTCTTTTTGATAATGTATACTTAGTTGAATTCCTAATAGATGTACCCTCACAGGCCATTCTCTTCCCACCAAACAGAATTGCCTCTCATCCACACCACACAGTCTAAGGCTCCCTCTTCTTCCCTCAAAGTTCTTAAGAAGCTCAAATTAGAAGGAACACACATGCAAATGCTGAGACAAACAAAAACATCATGAAGATATATGACTGTTTAAAGAGTGACCCTTGACAAACAAAACAAATAAAAGAGTGCAGATACCTAAAGACAATGAACTGAACAGCCTTCTCCCAGGATGATAACTGACATCACCAAGAGGAGTCGTCACAGTGTAAGTGTTCCCTTCTTGAGAATCATTACCAGAGTAAACATGTCTCACATGTGAGGTGATAAGAAAGGTGTGTTCAGACCAGAGAGGCAGTACAGTATGGGCATAATAGTAAATATAATTTCTTTTTTAAAAAATATTTGGTAAAAAATGATAATAACAATCAGAGAAACAATTTCTGTTTACCAAGTTTTGACATTCTTAAATTACAAGGAAGTACTTTCATGTGACTAAGAGTATCAAGCAATACTGGTTAGAACAATTCAACACAGTGAAAATAAGCTAAAGAGTATAATCATTACATTATTAGTAACAAATGAGATCAGAGGATAAACATGGAGAGGTGAATATGTAAATTCAAATGTTGAAATGTGTAATGTTCCCTCTATATCTTAATTTCTCTAAGTAGGGGTCAAAGTAACATTTAAGCTCTCATCTAATCTAATTTAGTTGTATAAAATTGAACTGACACTGTGGTTCCCAAGTAACTGGCTTCTAATGTTTGCATTTGTCTTCATAAATATTAGGGATCACCTGTGGCCACACTGGTTTTGGCCAGGATGTCTTTGTGGCAGTGAAGACTACCTCAGAAGTGCTTGCATTTGTAGAGATTATCTTGGGTTCAACTGAGGGCAGGGAGCAAACAGGCAATAAACAAATAATGAAATACCTCATGGGTCAAGGGATGGCAGGAGCTACACAAAAAAGTGAGCAAGTAAGTAGAGGATATTCACAGACAGAGCGGGGCAAAGAGAGGCAGAGTGGCGTGGGACTCGGAGCCGGCCAGGACGGAGGGCTTTGGTTCCAAACAGCACACTCCCAAAGGCATCACTGAGATTCTAGCAGTGGAGCTGAAACTGGAGGGTAAAAGGGGCCAAACCCCAAGTCTCACGCACCTAAGGTCAGTCAGGTCAAGTCCTGCTAACCACCATCATTTGAAAGGAGTCCACAGCTGAATGTCCGAACGGTAGTTTTTACGTAGAAGCCACCCTGATGTAACCCAACCAAATCAGAAAAGGAAAACGCGTGCTCTAGCAACTCTCTGAATGTTTGTTACATCTGCTACATCTCGAATACATGCATTCTATAAAACTCCCCAAATGCATAGCCCAAACGCAGGAGTTTTTTTTTTCCCAGTTTTAAATTAGCCCAAATTTCATCATGGCTAAAATTTTAAGACATAAAGTGAGTACTGAAACAGAATTTTAATCATATAGATGAATCACAACATGCATCTTTAGCTAGGCATGTATTATGAATAAGTCTAGTTTTCTACAGAGAATAATCACATGTTCTAATTACCATTTTGGTTATACGCATAATTAATAATATTCTGTCTTAATGGGACACGCTGAATCTTCAGACAGTTATAAGCTTAACTATGCATACTGCCAAACCCAACTGTCAGCCGCACTACCAAACAAAGGAATCCTGGCGCAGTGTTTGAGCTTGATAACAATATGCATATCTTTGTACATGATACAGTGGAAAAAATAATTGCTTTTTTCTCTCAAATGTTTCTCCATACTAATTTTATGTTGATTGATGACTTATCCTAACTACACACATATATTCACATACACATATATAGATATAGCCAAATGATCTTATGAGCAACAAAAACACAAACATAAATGTGGCCCCAAACCCCAAGAAGGCAAAAGCATTTTGGCCAGGACTCACTGATTGTAAACTTTCATTCTCTCTTAGACAAGCTGTGTGGAGCTCAGACTTGAGAGTTGCGATGTGATTCCGGTGCGATGTCATTTCCTTCTCTAATGTAGAGATTCGAGTACTTGCAAGCTGGTAGACATCCATGAAACTTTTAATCATGGCCTTAAGAAATAAAAATAATGTCACATAAAGTTCAAATAGAGTTGTCCCCAAAGCAGAATGTCTGTAATTTGAAGGCAAATCATTAAAATTTAAAAACCAACAACTTTTATAGCTTTTGGAAAATACAGCTGGACTTCACATTTTATACTGAAAATAGTCACTGAGAAAGCTTTGGTATGGGATGGGGAGATTGCTCAATGGGGAAGGTGTTTGCTATACAAGCATAAGAAACAGAGTTCAATCCCCAGCACCCATGCAAAAATTTAAACATTATGTCTCCATTTAAAGGGACACACTGGCCACCACCTACCCTAATACTCTGTCTAGGTGAATAGCCCCTGAGGAACACGTTTGACCACCATATGCACACACACACATGTATACCCCCATGTATGTATACACACTTGCATACAGAAGTTCATACATGTGCATGTGTGTGTGGGCACGTACACACACACACACACACACACACATACACACACACACACACACACACACACACACACACACACACGCATACACGGGTGAGACTGGAAAAATAATTGAGTCTTCATTCCAGAAGCTTTGTTGAAATGAGATGTACTTTGCTCTATTGTTCTTAAAATTTAGAACACAGGTTTTAAATACGGCACACTTATTTTCTGTACTAAAATTAAATGCAGGTTGTAACTTGACCTAAATTTCAATCTTACAAGAGATAACACAAGGATTTATAAATAACATATTAATATTTCATAATGAGCTGAGTTAGTAAAACTTCCAATCTCCCTAACAAATGTTTTAAAACAAAAGAGCTCAGTTAATCCTGTGAGAAACTACTGATTCCTGTGCTGAGGGTGTAATTATGTCCACGTAAAACACGAGGTGTCCTCAGACACAACCTGCACGATAATAGCACAAGCAGGTGCTGGCTAACATCATCTTCCCTAAACAGAACAGATCTGGATGGCTAAGCTCTGTATCACAGCTGAGCCACATTCTATGGACTTGTTCTTAAAAGAAATCTTCACTGAATTTTAAGCCCAAGGGATTCTATTATACCCTCCTCAACTAATCTTTCAAACTGTTTCAAATGTATCAACTTTAATTGAAACATTTCAAAGACATGTCCATAAAAACAGTACCATAGTGTTTATGAAGGAAATGTTCCTACTAGACATATCATGCAATGAGAGATAGCGTCTAAGAATGTGCTGAACTGAGAAAGCCTGAGAACTGAGAGACTGGGTATTTATTTTAGCAATTCTGAATGCTTGTAAAAAATAATTTAGTGAACAAGTGAGAGCCAGTATTCAGTGTTTGAGAAGCAGAAGTAGGCAAGTTACTAGAAAATTTAGGGAGTTTACTCAGATAGCATCCCTTTCAAGAACCATCTACCAAACCCAGACACAGTTGTTAGCTTCTGTCCCAGCTCCCTGTGGGCTGCTACACCAGCTTTGACTGTCGCGTTCACTGGCAACAGTTACTACTGTACATGTTTTTCTTCTTTACCAGACAAGCAGTTGGTGGAGCCAGGCTCTGTCTTCACATCTGTATCCCCGAGAGGGTGTCCTCAGGGGTGTTTGTTTCAGTAAACGAGTGAAGGAACGACTTTTAAAGAATGTGTTAACCAAAAATTAGAAGAGATGAAAAACTGCAATCCACCCTCTGGTATAAATTATCTCATAGAAATGCAGAAAGACGCCTAGAAAGTACAATCTTGATGCTCAATCTAATGAATAAATTATTAATCACACTTTTTTCAAGTTGGAAAAAATATAGCTTTAGGTATAAAACGGAGTGCATAAGTGTAAGGTCAAATATAAATTCTCTGCCCAACAGTAAAATCAGGATATAACCTGGTATGTGAGGAGCTAGCTTATCACCTAGGCTACCCCACCTTGAGTCATTCCAAGACAAGTTTATATCTCATGCTACCAAGGTATTTCCTGAGCACGTGTCAGAAGCATGTGATCCATGGATACAAATGAGGCTGTGTACAGTTCAGGAGTAGACTGCGTGAGGTTTGCAGTTATCCCTGAAGTGGCAAAAAATATCCCATTACATGTTTCTTCCTGTATCAAATCTCTCTTCATTAATATGAGTTCATTTCTCTTTACCATTGAAATTGTAAATCCACCCTGTTCTTACTGTTACATGTACAGCACTATGTCCTTGGGAAATATCACATGATCCCCAGGGCCTCCATCTTTCTCCCTTGTTACATAAAATAGGAATAAAGGTGACTCTCTGTCTAATTCTGAAACTGCTGGGAGGCCCAGAGTAGTAAATGCATAGTGTTTGTTACTCATTTACTGTAGTCAGGAGCTGGAGTACAGCTTTACTGCAGTTCTTTGCAGTACTCATCTGGGGCAGACACTATCTTTAAGCTAATTTTCCAGGGTAAAGAGAAAGGACACAACCAAGCCAGCCATACAGTGGTGGGCTCAAATGGAGGGATATTTAAAGCAAAGCTTTTCTCCTGCCCCTTTAACTGTATTCTATCTCATATAAGAATAGCTTCTAAAAGTGATAAACTCCCGACTCACACTGTAATACTATTGTTTGACTTTTAACATCTGCAGTGGAATCCTAATGACGTAACCTGACAGGTGATTCACATATCTGTGCATATACACAAATAGACAGTGCATATGAATATATGCTTGCTATAGATGTATCTGAATGTATAAGTGGCTGTAAGCATTCATAGCTGTTTATTGAATGGGAATAGGAATTATTGAATGTGAATGAAAATTATTGAATGAGAATGGGAATTATTGAATGAGAACAGGAAATACTGAATGAAAATGGGAATTATTGAATGAGAAGTGGGAATTATTGAATGAGAATGGGAATTACTGAATGAGAATGGGAATTATTCTTCAATCAGCAAAATCCCCCTAGATTGTCATTTCACTTTTATGTCATCAAAAAAATCAGCTTTGACTATTTTGAGACGAAACAGTTCAACATTCCTGCATCCTACATTTGTAGAAAGTATTTCCTAGATTCTCAGATGTAAAAGTAAACACATAATATGAGATTCTTCAAAGCTCTTTTTCCTTTTAACATAAAGCATTTAAGGACGTAGAAAATAGCTCTCTCAGCTTGCATGAAGGCTGAGTTTGACCCAGTACCACAATGAGCAAACCATGAAGTTCAGGACGACAGTGAAGTCAGTTCCTTGTCAGGGAAAATGGTGCCCATTGGTATACAACATAAAAATAGCGATCTGAAGTCAGGGCTGGGGAAAACGGGGAACAAGCACCTCATGGCCCCCAATCAATCTTCTGGAGCCGACCCTCTCAGGGCACACCCTGCCCCGACATCACAGAAGGAAGACACAGAGCAGCAGGAGACTGTCCAGCATGCACAGAATCTGAGTGCCCGGGGTTGCCTTTCACCCTAGGGACTTTGAGAATACCCTGCAATGAAATCTGTACCTCGGGGGCTCCCACAGACATCTAAGACAGGGGGAAGGTTTCAGAACCTAAAAGGTAAAAGTCATTTTAGAGATGATATGTAGCAGTATTAACAATTGATATTAGCAAGGTGTGAAAGCCAGAGTATAAAATCCCCCTCTGCCTCCCTTATGTTTCTACTGCTGTGGCAAAGCAACAGGACCAAAGGCACCCTGGAGAGGAGAGGACTTTTTATCTCGGATTTCTCAGGTCATCGTCTATAACTGAGGGATGTTAGGGAAGGGGACGGAGGCAGGAACCTGGAAACAGGGACCTGCAGTGGAGGCCACGGAAGATGCTCCTTAGGTTTGCTCCTCACAGCTTGCTCAGCCTGCTTTCTTCCTTTCTTTTGGTTTTTTTTTTAAGTTAATTAATTTATTTACTTTACATCCTGATCGGAGTTTCCCCTCCCACCTCTCCTCCCATTCCTTTCCCTTCACCTCGCACCTCTCCCACGGATATCAATGACCTTGTCAGCCTGTTTTCTTATTCCATCCAGGACCCAGGGTGGTACCACAACCAGTGGGCAGAACCCTCACATATCAGTCATTAATCAGGGAAATGTTCCAATTCAACCTTGTATCAATTTGACAAAGAACTAGTCAATACACCATCCATTCATTTTAAGGAAAGATGTATATACTTTAGAATACAAGATATTCTAAATTTAAAAAAAGGCAAATGTCATTTGAGGACAAAAACATGTTTTTCTATTTTATGTGCTGCCTCCAGATTATGAAACAGTAAGACTTCAATGCTGAACATCAGAGAAACGCATCCACTAGAGCCCTGAAGGTAAGAAAAGAAATTAGTGAGAAAAATCTTAAAATTTGAACGCTAAAGTATTACACCTTTTGTCTATACTATTGAACAACTGGGAAACAAAAATCTCTGACTTTTCACCTAAACTTACATTTTTTTTCATTTCTATGTTCTAAAAGATACAGGGTAAAACAAATATGCCAAACATTAAATATATAAAATATAATTAATAGCCAAAAAAAATAAATCCTATGCTATAATGTATGTAAATTAAATGAGTATTAAATACATGAAAAGATATTTACTACACTATGCATCCTAGACACTTAAGTAAATGTTATCTATGATGATAACTATGTCAAATTAGGAAGATTAGTGTATCAACTCATCAAAGATTAAATATTTCTGAGGAATATCAGAATGAGACATGAGGTAAAATATTTTAAATATATTTATGTACATAGTGAAATGGGTCCTTTCTGCAGAACTATCTAAGGTCTAATCAATAGTTATATGTTGCAGCAAAACATATATATATATATGTGTGTGTGTGTGTGTGTGTGTGTGTGTGTGTGTGTGTATCAATTCACACGAAATTAATCAGAGAATAGAAATACAAATGAAAGCAACAATTCAAAGGATCAATGAGACAAGGAGTTGATATGTTAAAAAGATTGATAAAATTGACAAACCTCTCTAGCCAAACTAACCAAAAGAGAAAGGAGAAGACCCAGATTAATAAAGTCAGGAACAGGGAGGGGAAACTACAACTGAAACTGAGGAAACTCAGAGAAGCATAAGAACATACTTTAGATCTATTAACCAATCAGTACACTGCAACGTCTAATAGAAATGGATGGACTTCGAAGGGCACATGGCTATCTTATGGTTGCTACTGCTATGATGAAACACATCACCAACCCAACTAGGGGAGAAAAGGCTTACACTTCCACATCACTTTCGTCATTAAAAAATATCAGGATAGGAATTCCAACAGGGCAAGGACCTAGAGTCAGGAGTTGACACAGAAACCATGGAAGAGGGCTGCCTACTGGCTCGCATGTCTCAGTTTGCTCTGCCTGCTTTCCTATAGGACCCTGGATCATTGTAGGATATAAAAACATGCCAGCAAGCATGGTGGGGAGAGCAGGTTGAGACGCAGGAGACTCGGTGGGCACACACCTGAGGCTTAGGTCACTCCCTGCTCCCTGCCAGACTCCTGACTTAGAACATCTGCCATGTTCTTCACTTAAAGAAACGTGTCCTATGGTCACGTAGGCCCAAAACAGAGGTCTCCATGCTAAGGAGGTGCCTAGAGGCCCGGAAGGCTTAGCCAATAAGCTTCCTTCCCAGACACTCCTCCCTGCAAAATCTCAGGCCCATCCTTTCTGCCATAAACAGCTAATAAACGATATAGTTAAACACAGACTGATGCTTTCATCAAGACCCTCCATGAGGAACCTGGGGAAGGCCTTTATCTACAAACTCACAGCTCTACTCTCCCATGGAAGGTCCATCAGCGTTTCCAGCCTGCCTTGCCAAGCTAAGGACAATCACCCCGGGGATAAGCCGAAGTTTCTCCACTACCACAACACCCCCCTGCTCTGGGCTAGCTACTGTTCCCAGCTCGTGGGCCCCCAATTCTGCTCCTCCATGACTCCCAGCAGTGTCTGGATGTCCAAGAGTCAGAGAACCCCATAGCTCTGTCATCATCACAGGCTGGGATAAGCACATTCAAACTCCCCAGCGTTCCACCTCCCCAAGGGGCTATGTCCAGTGGTGGGGCAGACACGAACCCACAGACATTTCCCCGGAGGTAGTCCCACCCATAATGCACCCCCCCATAATGCATCATGAGTTTAATAAAAGACCCTATAAACCTGACTACAGCTGGCTCTTATAGAGGCTTTTTCTCATTTGAGACTCCCTTCTCTCGAGCATGTATCAAAATGACATAAAATTAGCCAGAACAATGACCTACCAAAGTTAAATGAAAATGGTGAAAATAATTTAAGTAGACCATAATGACCAATTATATACAAGCAGTAATTTAAAACCTCTTAGCTTAAATACAAATGGAACTGAAAGATACAGCACAGAATTCTACGAGACCTTCAAAGAATTAACACCAATACTCCTCAAATTAATCTGTAAAGTAGGAAAGTAATACTTCTAAATTCTTCTGGGAAGCAAGACAAACATCCAACAAAAGGCTAATCTCTCCAATGAACATAGATGTAAAAATTTTTCAAGAACATATTTGCGATCTGGAATCAAGAAACATCAAAAATTTACCCACCATGATAAGGTTAACTTTATATGAAGGATGCATGGATGGTTCCACACATGTAAATCAATAAATATGAAAAATATAATCCACCACATAAATAGACTTTAGGACAGATGCTACATGATTATCTCATTAGATGAAGAAAGGCCTTTGACAAAATCCAACATTCTTACATGCTGGTGTATCTAGGGATGTGGGGCACATAACTCAGCAAAATAAAAGCATATGCAATAAGCCCACAAGCCAACATCATGGTAACTAGAAAAAAAATCTTCAAGCATTTCTACTAAAAACAGGAACAAGACAGGGATGTCCAATCTCTCCATTCCTGTTCAATAAAGTACTTGAGGATTTAGCCATAGTAATAAGGCAAGCAAAAGGGATAAAATAAGTAAAAATAGGAAAGAAAGAAGTCAATGCATCATTAATTGCAGATAAGATTGCATATACAAATGGTTCTAAAGAGTCAACCAGAAAACCTCTACCCTTGATAAACACACTCATCAAATAACACGATACAAATTCCATAGTTTTCCTAGACAAATGACAAACATATTGATAAAGAAATCAGGGAAACAATCTGATTACAGTAGCCTCGAAAGATAAAATATATTGGAACAAATCTAAGGAAGTGAAAGATTTGTATCACAAAAACCTTAAGATAGTGAAAAAAAATTAAGGATGATTCCAGAAGATGGGATTTTTGCCATGTTTGTGTGGTCAGTACTGTAAAAATGGCCATCCTACAAAAAACAGTGCAATGCCCATAAAAATTCCAGTGAAATTCTTTAAGGAAATTGAAAAGGCAATCTTGAACTTTATAAGTAAAAACAAGAAAACCAGGATTTCCAAAACACTCCTGAAAAATAAAAGAATTGCTGGAGTTGCCACCATCTCTGACTGTAAGTTATCCAACAGAGCTACAGTAATAAGAATAGCATGGTACTGGTATAAAAACAGACACACTGATCCATGGAGTGTAGCTGAGGACATCCTTATCACATCACTAGCTGTGAGAGACATCCTAACAAGACTCACAATGAGGAGTCCGCATACCTACATGTATTTAGAAACTGACATCTATGAGTACAACTAGCAGGGGATAAGGCTATGAACTCAAATGTTAATGGGAAAGCACAGCAGCAGTGATCACACACTGCTGGGGAGAATGGAAAGCAGTCAGTCATTCTGGAAAATATTCTGAGCATTTACCACACAGAACACCTAGGACCACACAACCGGGACACAAATGTTCGTAGCAACGTGTTTATATGTGGTGGTCAGAAACTGGAGACAACGAAACACCCTTTAATGGAGGAGTGAAAAAGACAACAATCTACTGATACATATAAATTTTTGGATGGACTTTAAGAGCATTAAACTGATTGAAAACAAGTCGATATCGAAAGGTCATATCCCTAGCACATACATGGTCACCTGATAGTATGGTTGAGAAACATACATATAAACTATATCTCATATATGTCAATTTTCTCGATTTGAGGGCTGTCCTAATGCTTCAGGAAACACAGCGCTGAGAAAACGGATAGAGGGGACACAGTAACTTCTAATACGACCTCAAATTTCCTGTGAATCCATAATTAGTCCAAGACTAAGAAGCAATTTGCAATAATCTAATGTTTATAAAGATAATTGGTCTTCTGGGTTTAACTCTGTCATAGACGTTTCTGGCTTGGGTGGTAAACTAAATGCGGAAAAAGCATAAATTCAGTGTGAAGCTTTACAGCTTCCGAGTGAGCATTTTGTATGTATATACATTGTATATACTGTGTGTGTGTGTGTGTGTGTGTGTGTGTGTGTGTGTGTGTGTGTGTGTGTGTGTGAATCCAAGTTCATTTTCCTCTTTGGCATTTAAAATGGCCCCAAACTTGACTTATCTCATCACTGGAGATTTTTCCAGCATCTTCTTTGAAGGATGTAATACAGTAGCTCCTCAGGTATGGGGAGGGCCTCATGGGAAACCGTGTTCAGCAGAGCTGCAGAATACTTCTGCAGCCGACTTTTTTAGAATGATGTTTTCTTTTTATCTTGTTTGGACTCTAAACTTTTTTCTGGCTTCCACTCAACCGTGGCATATACAACTTAAATGTGCCAAAAATAAAACCAACTCTCTTTCGAATATGTTATTTTCGATCAGAATTGAACCAGAGCCAATTTTTAAGGCTAAGTGCAGATGCTAGATTGATGGTGATTACTGCTTTTATTATGTTGGAGGTTAACATAATGGAGTACTAAAGGGATAATGACATGTACAGAAGAAATCACGTTAGCTTCCTATCTGAGTATGGAGGAGGGACCGAAGAATAACTGAAGACTTGGGGAAAAGGGTTTTTATTAGAAACCATTGTATATGGACACAAAGCCATGAAAACCATCAATAATCTTGGAAAAATTCAGAGTAGTACGTTTCTCGGAGGATACTGTCAGATCAATAACAGCCACAACATAGCAGTAATAATAAATTACCTTGCTTTGGAAACTTAAAACTTTAGGTATCTACAAGATGCTTGTTATATAATAAATAATAGCTTGCCAGTGGGCTTAGTAATGTGTTGCAAAACAGAATGTAATAAGCAGAGGATGGTGCAGCTAGCAGGTGACATGGAATTGTGACGTGGAATGAAGAGACCTGACCTCATTCCTTTAGCTCTCAAAATTGTCATGGTCACCATTTTAAGCACCTTTGACAGCATTAGGCATTTTATGATGAAGATGATTAAGGTTGTTTGGGATTCCATTAACATGTGGAATGGAAACACTGTGTAAAAGCATACAAGGAGTTTTATTCCATTGTGATGGTGGGATCTGGAATTCAGGTAGTTAAATGTCAAGATCATAGCACACTGTGGTAATATATAGGAGTGCCACACGAACTTATGACAAATGAAAGTCTGTTCCTTGGAGATCATACACTTTGCTCTCCAATTCCTACCAGTAACAGACCTGTGTGGGATGATTTTCACTACTCACTCACGGGGACATTCCTGAACTCAGCTTGCTTTCTGTGAAAGCATGTATAATCCCTATCTGTGCATCATCTTTGAGTACCTAGGTTCTAGGTGGTTAAAAATAGAGGGCTTTAAGTCAGCCAAGGCCCTGCTAACCTGGTGTCCTTGGAAGACATGCGATAAGCAAATAGATTGTCACTCAGTAGAAAAGCAAATCAGGGTGAGGGCAACACATTGTGAAAGGTGAAGAAAAGCTGCTGTACTCAGTGATGAGAGAAGGCTTCCAGAGTTAATCCTGAAGCAAGACATTAATGGAAGAATGGAGACTCATGAAGCTTTGGAGTGAAGGCAGACATACAAAGTAAAGGGGCAGCCAGCACAGGTCTGGGACACTGGATTCATCATCATGTTCAAGTCGGAGCCCAAAAGTTTGTGTTGCTCTATATCAATGAATGACACAGGAACCCAGTGGCCCAGATCATAAGGAGCCCAGAACCAGCAACAAGTATGGGCTGTCAAGGCAGCAAGGGGGCATTCAGCTGTACACAGACACAGACAGCAAGTTTAAATTTGCTCTCAAGCAGGGGAAAGAGGCACATTTTATAATCATACTGAAATTAAATGGATAAAACACTAATAGAGCATATTACATCAAGAAAAGAATCCAAACATCTACTTTAAAAGAAAATCTACTTAGACAGGAGATTCAAAGCAAGGCTTGTGACACATCTAGACCCTTTCCAGATCCTCTTTGCTTCCTAAATATTCCCAGCATCCATGTTGGCGATTGATGTTTCTCATTTGTTTCTCATGGCGACTTGGGTTTCTTTTACTTTATCCTCACAATGCTCATTCATCCTAAGTCATCCCAGCCAGTTATCTATTACCACAGGGCTAGAGAGAAAGTTCCCTACAAACTAGTTCAGCCTAAAATTAAGAACATATAATGCTAATAAAAAAAAAAAAAACACAAAAAAAAAAAAAAAAAAAAAAAAAAAAAGAACATATAATGCTATATGGTTCATCATTATAGAGATAATGGATCTGAGTTCAGTGTTAATGTAAACTATTTTCAAGGTGCCAACTTGGCACTTTTAATAAATATCTGACCTTTAATAAAGAATATTTTATTTTCCAGAAATCTCTGATTATATCTTCTGTAAACTCAACAATGTGATACCCAGAACTTCTATATGCCTCTTGGATAATTCTTGCATAGCTATTTCTTCTGAATTGAAGCACTTCTCCATTAGAGGGAAGACTGAGAAGAGTCAAGAAGCAAATGAAACTTACAGTGCTCACAAAGTTCCTGAAACTTACAAGGTTCAGAAGGACCCTCCTCAAGGTTATTTAAGCAGTGTCAATTGCTGGGAGTAGAGGAAAATAAAGTTGTCTTCAAGGATGTAGTTTTTGTGATTTGCCATTCATGCTGGAGTGAACTTTCCACTGATAGAGCGACCTGTGAGTCATCGATGACCTGAAAGTAACCCCTTACCAAGACTACCACAAAATTCAAATTTTTCTTGTTGCTATTTAGAAATAAATGTTGCCCATTAATATTTTGCTATAGGGATCTATTTGTTCTAAGGTATCTTTGACCCCCAACTAAAGCAACAAATTTACTTTCTGTACACAACTAAAGAAAAAACACAGTAAGTTTGCTATGAAATCCCATGTAAGTTCTTGATATGCAGGATGGCAGAGTTTAATTAACCATCAAGAACACAGCAGTCGAATAGAGGTTGAAACAGTAATGTGTGACACTGTGTGGAGTCTGTTTTACAGTCTGAGTTCCCTTCCTATGATGCCTCATACAAAGTCCTTACAGCCAGTACACTCCATAGTTCAGGAGTTCTCAGAGTTTGGGAATATGAGAATACACCACATAGTAATTAATAAATATCAGTAAAGAGGGCAGCATTCTCAATTAAAAACTCAAACCTGGTCAGCATTAGTTTTGGAGTAAAATCTGAAAAGGGATCATCTAAGTATCTTTATCACCATATTATCTAGTGTAATTATTCAGATATTTTTACCCAATAATTTTGGGAGTATCTGACACTTAGAATTTTTGAAGTGAGGTTGTAGGCCTGAGTGATGAAAATAATTCTTGTCTTCAAAATACATAGATTAATTGAACTTGATATACATAATCATTTTATAGGCGTGTGTTTCAGTGAAGTATATGCCAATTCACATTTATACTAATTCACTTAATAATTCATGATTAAATAGCTAAATGGTATTTACCTAGTTTTAAATGTTTAAAGACAAATCAGGTCTTACCATCTGGACAGTAACCAATAGAATTGTTGGTTGTTTATAATGTTTGAGAGGTTTATGGGGCCCCATTGGGTACTGAGGGGGGATTTTTTGATAGCATATGACATCTAGTTGGGGTATTGCCCCCCTCACATTTAAAAGGTAAGTCAATTTAAACTACACACACAGGGGGCTGGAGAGATGGCCCAGTGGTTAAGAGCACTGACTGCTTTTCCAGAGGTCCTGAGTTCAATGTCTAGCAACCTCACAGTGGCTTACAACCATCTGTAATGGGGATTGGATGCCCTCTACTGGTGTGTCTGAAGACAGCTACAGTGTATTCATATACATGAAATAAATAAATAAATCATTAAACTACACACATTCACATACAAGCTTTTGTAAGGCTTTTTCTAAAGGCCTTTAGAGTTACTTATCCCTCCCCATATACCCTCCTCTACTTGCAAGTGAGTCATAAAACAGAGGTAAATCCAGCTTGCACTAAATTGGAAGTTTTATTCCTATTGACTAGCTTTTATTATCCTGGAAGGTGCTACGGACACTACCAGAGGAGAAAAGCAATCAGTCTCAGCCAGTTATGAATCCTGCCTCGCAAGCAAGAGTTACTAGTGCAGTGGTGGTGTGAGTGCTACACGAGTGACCAGTCACTTTTTAAACTAGGACTTAAGGCATGCCACATGAGATAGAACCTAACACTGTCAATACGCCCGAGAGCCTGTTAGCTGGATGAGCCAAAGGCCCTAGGGGGAAACTTACTATTACTCTGCTAAATGGACTTAGTAGTAACTCCTAATTTCTTACTGCTACAGTCATAGATCAATCACTCAACCTTCATCAGACTTCTTTTTGCAGTAGATAGTAATTAATGTAGAACCCCACAGTGGCCAATAGGTAGCGAATAAGAAACAGCAGAATGCTCAGTCCTAAATAGACACCCCTCCCCCTCAAGGTTTGAGGACTGAAGTGGAAGAGAGGGCAGAAAGATTATTAAAAGCCAAAGGTAGTGGATGACTTCAAGGAGATATATGCACACACACACACCCATATACACACACACATGTACACACACATACACATACACTTACATACACACAAATACACATACATATATACACACATACACATATACACATACATATATACACACATACACATATACACATACATATATACGCACACATATACACACATATATGCATATACACATACATATATACACACACACATATATATACACACACATACACACATGCATATGTGTGTGCTGTTGTTGCTGCTGTTACTTTTGAAGAAACTTAAGAAACCAATTTATTAAAAATATTTTTTACTCTTACTTTTAAAATAAATGGAATATATATATATATGTATATATATATATATATGGACATGTGGGTACGTTGGTGTGTGTGCACAGGTATGTGGAGGACAGAGGGCAGCCTTGGACATTGCATCAAAGGAGCAATTTTGAATTAGGGAGTTATTGGCCTAGAGCTCTGGAGTTGCCTAAGCCTGCTGGCAAACTAGCCGCAGGGCTCCTCTGTCTCGGCACTGGGATTACACGTGTGTGCCACTGCATTTGGGTTTTACCATCAACTCCAGGGATCAAACCCAGCCCTCATGCTTGCTCAGCAACCATTTTCGCAATTCATCTCCTTATCCTGCCCCCTGCTTTCCTGAAGACTGCAATTCTGATCCTTGTAAGATGAAATCTCAACTTACTTTTACTTTGCATTTCTCTGGTTGCTAAAGAAGTTAAACAAACATTTGTTGGCCATTTGTACTTTGAGTGCTGCCCACTACATGGGTGAATTTAATGAGCTGTTTTGGTCTTTTGTTGTTTAGTTTTATTTCTTTGTATATTCTAGATATTAATCTTCAAATGTATATACAACTAGAAAATATTTCCTTCCATTATACAAGATGTCTCTTCATTTAATTAACTCTTTCCTTTGCTATGTAGAAGCCTTTTAATTTCATGAGGCCCCATTTGTCAGTTGTGGGCCTTATTTCCTGAGAAATCATAGTGCCAAGCATAATGTCCTAATCAAGGACTGTCCCTAACAGTTCTAGCTCTCACACTAAGACTGTGATCCATTTGAAACTGAATTTTTTTATAGAGTGATGGATAAGATACACTGTCATTCATTACACATAGATATCCAGCTTTCCCAGAACTATTTATTGAATAGGCTGTCTTATCTCCAGTGTGTGGCTATAGGTGTATGGGTTAGAAGCAGTTCCTTTACTCAGTTTGATGATCTACATGACTATTTTTGTGCTACTACCATGCTGATTTTGTTATTATGTCTTGTTCTGTAGTATGATTCAAAGTCAGAAATCATACAACCATCATGATCCCCCACCCCTTAGGATTGCTTTGTCTATCCAGGGTCTTTTGTACTTTCCATAAGAGTTTTTTTCTAATTCTATGAAGAAATAGCATTTGCATTTTAAAGACTTACTTTTATTATTTTGAACTATGTGTATGTGTGTGTCTACGTGTGTGTGTGTGTGTGTGTGTGTGTGTGTGTGTGTGTATACATAAAGCCAGAGGCATCATATCCCATGAATTTGTAACTATAAATGGTATAAACTGCCTTACATGGGTGCTGGGAACTGAACTCAGGAGCTTTTAACCACTGATCTATCTCTCCAGTCTTTTTTTAACGTTTTTTTCTTTTTGAGACACAGACTCTCTATGTAGCTGCTCTATGTAAATAAACCAGGCCACCTTTGCAGTCACAGAGCTCTACCTAGATCTGCCTCCCAAATGCTGAGGTCAGAGGTCTGCCACCACACCCAGGATAATATCAGAGTTTTGATAGAGACTATGTTTGTAAAGCACACATTTGCACAATGCTTCTAGTCTATAAACATGGGAGCCTTTCCATCTTCTAGGGTCTTCAGTTTCTTCATCTGAAACCTTTTATTGTGAGGTCTTTCCACTGCCTTGGTTAAGTTTCTTCCATGGAATTTTTTAGGCAGTTTTGAATAAGATTCTTTTCCTAATTCCCTCCTCAGCATGCATTCCAATGTTACTCACGAAGACTACTTAATTTTTATGTTAATGTTCTATTGTGCCATTTTGATGAAGTTGTTGATCAGTTTCAAATGCTTCTGAGTCTCATGTGACACAGAATCATATCATCTACATATAAAAATACCTTGATTTCTTCTTGCCTATCTGTATCCCTGTTTCCTTCTCTTGTCTTATTGCTGTGTCTACGATGTCAAGACTATATTGAGTGTGAGTGGGAAATTAGAGACCTTTGTCCCTTTACCTGATTTAATGGAAATGTTTTAAGGTTTCCCCCATTTTGTATGATAATGGTTCCTAGCTGATTGTATATAGCCTTTATTCAGTTGAGATGTGTCCCTTCTATTCCTAATCAATTTTTGATTTTTTAATAATATTCATACTGAGAGCTGTGAGGAATTGCTCATTGTGTGATTTGACTTTCATCAAACATGGAGATCAGTATAGTGAACATTTTTTATACATCTATTAGCCACTGTGCGTGTTCTCCGGGGAAGTATACATGCAGGCCTTTGGACATGTTTAAATTGGGTTTCCTGGTTTTGTACTACATACAGAGTTATGTGTGCTTCTTACTGTAAACATTAATGCCTCATTATTCAGAGGCTTATATTTTCTCCCATTACATATGTTGCCTTTTCATTTTGTTGACTGCTAGGTTGCAGAATATTTTAAAGATTTATTATTTTATAATCCAGCATTTATCTCATCTTGGGGGTGACCAGAAAGTTGAGGAGATGTAGAGGAATTTTAATTTGTCAATATGGCTGCTGTGACAAGGGATCACAAGCAAAGATATGATCCAGATGGAATACAGATATGCCCTAGATTAAAGTATGATCTGGCTGGAATATAGACACGCCCTTAGTACACACTTTTAATCCCAAACAATGTAGGTAAAGTTAGTCTGCAGAAAGGAGCAGAAATATTTGAAAGTGATATTTAATTTAAAGATATACAAAGTGATGAATCAGAGAAAGATTTGGCACAATGAGTCAGAGATAGGATATGCCCAACTCTCATGAGAATAGGAGAAGGAACAAAGAGAGAGAGGAGGGAGAGACAGGCCACAGGTGAAGACAGATAGGCCAAAGAATGAGAAGGAGCCAGAAGACAAGTACAGATTGCCAAAGTTAGTTTGAGGCCAAGCAGAACAAGTCAGTTAGGAGAGAAGCCAGTTTAAATCAGTCAGCTAGAAGAGGCATTTGAGCCTAAATAGCTGAGTCGAACCAGCCAGCCAGAGTTCAGAATGAACCAGAAAGGGTGAGCTTATTCAGTAGTAAGCCTTCAAGACAATTATGTCTGGCAAATAAAAGATATATTTACAAGGAGACAAAGACATAGAAGATGTCTAGTGAATGGGAATGTTAGAACCACACTATCAGAATGTCACAACCACTAGGGGAAGGTTCTAAACAACTATGGGCAAAGACTTCTAAACTCATTTAAGTTAGATATCTATGGGATGCTTTATGACAGATGAATTAGGGTTAGAATACATGGACATAATAAGGAATCTGAACATTAAAGGAGAGACATGCAGACACATGTACCTTTTGAAGTGATGCAACAGGAAGCTCATGACATCAACATACAAAGTATTTCCCTATAAATATCAACACTCAAAAACAAAAGTTTTGAATCTCTCTCTCTCTCTCTCTCTCTCTCTCTCTCTCTCTCTCTCTCTCTCTCTCTCTCTCTCTCTCTCTCTCTCATCTCTAGCTGGCCTTGAACTCAATAAGTAGTCAAAAATGACCTCAAACTGCTAATTCTGTGTCCAACTCCTGGGTGCAGGATTCCAGGCCCGTGCCACCATAGCTGGTTTATACAATACAAGAAAGAATTCAGAGTTTTGTACTTGCTAGACAAGCAGTCTACCAACATTTACCCAAAATACATCTGTTCTTGCTTAATATTATTTCAAGTATTCATCACAGCACAGAACGTCTGACATGGAAGATGACAGAAGACACAATGGTTATGGGACCAGCTATACGCTAGTTATAGAACAAGAGTGTGCAGGGAGTGCAGGGAGCAATCGAGGGTGAGTATGATTAAAATACACTGTGTAGTTGTATGAAAATACCAAAGAATAAAATGTTAAAGATTAATTTTATATATATATATGTGTGTGTGTGTATAATATATATGTGTGTGTATATAATATATATATATGTGTACAATGCCAAGCAACCAGAGCTTCCAGGGACTAAGCCACTACCTAAAGACTATACATGGACTGACCCTGGACTCTGACCTCGTAGGTAGCAATGAATATCCTAGTAAGAGCACCAGTGGAAGGGGAAGCCCTGGGTCCTGCTAAGACTGAACCCCCAGTGAACTAGATTGTTGGGGAGAGGGCAGCAAAGGGGGAGGATGGGGAGGGGAACACCCATAAAGAAGGGGAGGGGGGAGGGGGATGTTTGCCCGGAAACCGGGAAAGGGAATAACACTCGAAATGTATATAAGAAATACTCAAGTTAAAAAAAAAAAAAACTCAAGTTAATAAAAATGGGCAAAAAAAACTAAGAAAAAATATATATATGTGTGTGTGTATAATATATATGTATATGTCACCACATGCAGGTGTATGTGTGTGTGTAAGTATATAAGTGTGTGCACCAGGTGTATGCTGTGAAGATGAGAAGGAGCCAGCTCCCCTAAAACTAGAGTTACAGGCAGCTGTGAGTTGCCATGTAAGTGCTGGGAACAGGACCCAGGGTCCTCTTCAAGAACAGTAAGTGCTCTTAACCACTGAGCCATCTCTGCAGACACTAGGAAGCCTTTGATGTAGTCCCACTTACTTATTTTTGCATTTGTTGCCTATGCTCTTGGAACACTCTCAAAACATAGCTACCTGGTCTAGTGTCAAGGAGGTTTTCTACTTTTTTCTAAAACTTTTCTTCTAGGGTTTGAAAGTTTAATGTAGGTGACCGTTTCGGGTTGATTTTTCCTATGGCATAAGACAGGGGTCCATTTTATTCTTTATTCGTGTACATGCAATTGTGGGTGCATAAGCACGTGGAGGTGGCAGGGATCCACTTACTTCTGCCTTTTCAGTGCTGGCATGACAAGTGTATATCTCCAAGCCCAGCTTTTTTATGTGGGTGAGGAGGATTGAATTCAGGTCCTCTCACAAGCACTTTACCAACTGAACTCTCAGCTCCAACTTTATCCTTTTGAATATATGTATTCGCAATAACTAGTTAAGCTCTGATTCCAGCAACTCCATGTTTAATAAGTGAAGAGAGAAAGGTTTGCCAATGTGGGAAGATTCTGGGTCACATTAGCTTTTCTCTTCAATTCAAATACACACACACACACACACACACACACACACACACACACACACGCATGCATGCATATGATAACATGTTAAATATATTTAAGAGTGATGCCCTGCTTCAGAAAATTTAAGGCATCTGTGGAATTACTGAAGAGATGGCTTCTGTGTGGAGTCTTGGACTGAGTGATTTACTGCACCTCCCTCTGTCCTTAAGTTGCATATTCATTGCTGTATTTCCTCCAACTGCTGTCACTTAAATTGTCATGGAGAATAGGGCAAATCAGGGTCAGTTTATATAAGCGCCATCAATCTGCAGAACTTCATCAGTCTTTATTTCAAGGCATTATGCAAAGAAAACTGACATTAAGAGAGCCTTAACTGACAGCAAATGAAATCAATCAGCAAATCACTAAGCCATAATAAACTCACTCAATTTGCAGATAACCCTTCCTGTTCCAGGTCTTCACCTAGGCAGTCCATCAAACGGGAGGACAAAGTGAAGAGCAATTCTGGTTGTAGCACTTGAGAGTTCAAGTGCTCACGGCCTTCAGGCTCTTAATAATAAGCCACAAAAGGTGTTAGCTGGTAAGGTTACACTTGTACTTAAAATTGGCTTCAAAAACGAGGGATAAAAAGAGAAAGGCTCGAGTTTAGGCTTTAGTTTGGGGCTTTTTACATTAGTGGCAAGCATGGCACCGTTCCTTGGTTTCTCTGTCAGGACCGCCTACAATTCAAAAGTGCAGTGCAAAAAAAATCTACGCTTTTTGTTATGTCCTTTTGCTGTTTTGCTAAGTGCATGTCAAATATTTCACACATAGAAAAATATCACCACTGTTCCACAGAACTGGAATGCAAAATCCAAACAAAAAAATGTAAACCCTGCACACAGCAGTAACAAAGGAGGGTTAGAAGAAAATAAGAAAAGAGTGATGATGGCTGAAATCTCACCATAAAGACACAAGTGTGTGCTGAGCACCAGCTACATCTTGGCGATGACTTTAGACTCCTAGAGTGAAACGCTGCAGTTGCTGAGTATTCTGTTCTTGTGAAGGCACGTGCGAGCATGTTCTCCATCCAAAACTACCAGAAGTTAGTCATGAAGACATTCCATGGTGTATTTAGGTCACTGCTCCAGACCGTTAACATCTCAGTCCACCATAGGTTCTGTGCACACAGCACTTCCTCGTGTGGAAAGCACCTTCATGTGCACATCATCCCATCCATCTTCCCACAGCCCTGTGAGCAAAGCAAGACAGGCTTCGTCACCTTTCCAAAGGGGAAGTGGAAGCTCAGTGGTGCTCGTGGACTTGCCAAGATGGTTAAATTACAGAGCCAGGACTTTGGCCCAGGTATTCCGACTCTCCACATGATGCCCTTGCTCCCTAAAAAGTGGAATTATTCTGTCCTTTCCAAATGCCATGCTGTTAAGGAACTAACTACCATCCTATCAACATGATGTTGTAGCATAGTCGGTGATAAACAGAAGACTGTAGCCTCGCGGCTGCCAATTCCCACAGTCTGGTTTGTTTGCTTGTGTTGGATAAGATCATCTTAACCATAGTTGGACACTCAGGCATCGTATACTTGACCCAGGAACCTAAACCAAACAGTAAAGAGAACCATTTCAGGCATGCCACACGCTCATCAAAGTCACCCAAGATGGGCTAGAATGGGTATCCACTGCACAGACGAAGAAACCAATGTTCTGGAAGAAGGAAGCACTAAGAGCCCTGGGAAATGGTGACTGTGGGACAGAAGCCCAGTGGCACTGTTGGCAACCCAAGAACAGTAACCATATTTTCTCTTTCCAAGGGATAAAGCTGTGTCCCCTGAGGAAGACAGTGGTTGAACAAACTAGTGGAAATTCCTGCTACAGGCAACTGTGTCCAGAAAGAAGGCTTCAATCAGTTCCATAGCTGGGCACACAGCCTCCTCAAACTTACTTCCATATACCCATTCTGCTTAGATCTTAATTTTATCCTAATTATTTTTCTTTAAAAAAAAAAGAAGAAATTACTAAATTAGCTTACTTTGTAGAGCATACTCATTTTAAAGCATTCCTAGCATTGTGTAGTGTTACTTCAGGACGCTGACACCAGGCCATTTGGATTACACAATCCAGCATGCACGTGTGCAGGAGGCATGGAGCGATGGGCGTCTGCGAAACAGCAGCAGAAGCTGCAGCGACACCATCCTTTGCTCTCACGCGTCAGGTTATTTTTTTCAAAAGATAAGGACAGATGAAATGTCCCAATGAGTGTGTGTGGATTAAATCCCCAGTCTGAACAGCGACCAGACAGTGAGGGGCAAAATACCACATGCATTAAATATTTCCTAAAGCATAAACTGAGCAGCACTTAACAGACAGTTTCTGGTGAGTGGTGTTCAAGACTACATTTTATCAGTGGAGTTAATGAAAGGTACCTTATCATAGCAAATCATTTGAAATAAAACAGAAAAACTAAGGGAAACAAGTAGCATATTATCTTGTAAAACTCGTGCTTAGAAACAAAAAGGTAACTAAGTGTTGATGGGTTAAAAATAATGTTTACAAAATAGTATGTATGCCCTTGTTATGATTTACATATGGAAATGCAATATAATATAAGTGATACTTGCTTATGAGTTTCTATTTATGGCTAAAATAACAAGAAAGGCATAAAGGTTAATTCTGGCTGTCTGAATGCCAAATTTCAGATGATCCTACATTTCTTTCAGATTCACTGGGGTGTAATTTTTTTGTCAGGATCTGGTACATCTTTCTTAATTGTTTTAAAAACTCAGAATTTAATGTTAGCAAATTTTCTAGCAAATTACATTATTTGAGACAAATGTCACTATATACACAGGCATACTATTATAAGATTACAATGTATATTATAAACCAATGAACCAGAGCAATAAAATTTTTAGTCAGAAATATTTTTATTTTAAAAAGTAGTGCTTGTTATATTTAGCCTGACTTTCACTCAAAGTGGCTCGTTTTCATGTTTAAAAAGGTAATAGCTCTCTGAAAATTCATGTATGCAGATGGGATGACACGAAGAGAAAAGTATCAAGATGGCTCAGTCTTATAAATGAGATTGTCTAACATCTCTTAATTTCTAAGAATGCCGAAAAACGTAGAAGTTTCTCACAGAGTGATTAGCAGGCTGCAGCACTAAAGTACCGAGAGAACCATGCAAAGTCTACACAGATAACCGTAGCTACTTACTCTCGGGCAGGTTAAGTACCATTTGCTTCATGCTCCTTCAAATAAAAAATCAAAAGGTTCCTTTCAGAATGTTCTTTATCAATATCAATTTTAAAAATATCTCGAAGAAATATAAAAATAATGGTATTCTGAAAGTCATGAGCAAAAACCCCGTGAACAAGGCCTGCTATGACATTACAGTTTAGGAGTAATTAAAGGATTACTGCATTCACAGGGGAGGCTATATTGTTTGAAAATCTTTATAAATAAGAGGTTTCAAATGAAGACTCTCTAATGAAGTACTCATAAACACATATTTATGAAATGTACTACATTTCTAGAGGTAGCTATTATACACTAAGTCTTAAAACAGTTTCATTAGACAGATTGAAAGATTCTGTTTTTAAACAGTATAAGCCTAAACATAAGACACAAGAACCAAGTCATTTAGAAGCATGCACAACTGTGACAAAAGCTGAGTCCTGGTGTCCCTGACAAGCATCTGAAATCCCTTCACCCCTGTGTACTGTGAGCTTCCTGTGCAGTGTGAGCTCCCTGTGCAGCGTGAGCTCCCTGTGCAGTGTGAGCTTCCTGTGCACTGTGAGCTCCCTGTGCAGTGTGAGCTCTTGTGCAGTGTGAGCTTCCTGTGCACTGTGAGTCCTGTGCAGTGTGAGTTCCCTGTGCCCTGTAAGCTTCCTGTGCGGTGTGAGCTCCCTGTACAGTGTGAGCTCCCTGTACAGTGTGAGCTTCCTGTGCAGTGTGAGTTCTCTGTGTACTATGAGCTCCCTGTGTACTGTGAGTTCCCTGTGTAATGTGAGTTCCCTGTGTAGTGTGAGTTCCCTGTGTAGTGTGAGCTTCCTGCACTGTGAGCTCCCTGGCAGTGTGAGCCCCTGCACTGTGAGCCCTGTGCACCATGAGTTTCCTGTGCTCAGAGCTCCTGTGCACTGCGAGTTCCTGTGCACCGCGCAGTTCCTGTGCACTGTGAGCCCCTGTGCTCTGTGAGCCCCATGCAGTGTGAGCCCTGCACTGTGCAGGTGAGCCCCCAGCACTGTGAGTTTCCCAGTGCTCTCCAGAGCCCCCAGCACTGTGCGCCCTGTGCACTGTGAGTTCCCAGCACTGTGAGCTCCTGTGCCTGTGAGCCTCCTGCACTGTGAGCCCTGTGCTCTGTGAGCTTCCTGTGCAGTGTGAGCTCCCTGTGCAGTGTGAGCTTTCTGTGCACTGTGAGCTCCCCTGTGCACTGTGGAGCCCTGTGCACCGTGAGTTCCCCTGCACTGTGAGCTTCCTGTGCTCTGTGAGCTCCCTGTGCACCGTGAGCTCCTGTGCACTGTGAGTTTCCCTGTGCTCCAGAGCTTCCTGTGCACTGTGAGTTTCCCTGTGCTCAGAGCTTCCTGTGCACTGTGAGCCCTGTGCCTGTGAGCTTCCTGTGCAGTGAGCTCCCTGTGCAGTGTGAGCTTTCTGTGCACTGTGAGCTCCCTGTGCACTGTGAGCTCCCTGTGCACTGTGAGCTCCCTGTGCACTGTGAGTTTCCTGTGCTCTGTGAGCTTCCTGTGCACTGTGAGTTTCCTGTGCTCTGTGAGCTTCCTGTGCACTGTGAGTTTCCTGTGCTCTGTGAGTTTCCTGTGCACTGTGAGTTTCCTGTGCTCTGTGAGCTTCCTGTGCAGTCCTGTGCAGAGATCCTTGCTGTGCACTTCCTGTGTAGCTCCCTGTGCAGTGTGAGCTCCCTGTGCACTGTGAGCTCCCTGAAGTCTGAGCTCTGAGGCTGCAGCCATCAATAAGGCTAAGTTCCCCAGCTCTCGAAGCTTTCATGTTTGTGGAAACCTGACAAATTTTCCATAATTAGTTATCTCTTACTACCCAGTAGTGGCAGTAGATGAGCCAATTTAGTCATCATACTAACGCTGAGTTGGGAGTGTCTACTCTTCTTTCTAGAGACGAAGAGACCAAAATAGACAAGTCAGGAAACATATTTAGTTAGCCCTGTTCTGGATTTTTATTCTTCTATGTTTTCTACACAAATGAAATTGCATTTTATAGAAAGACCCTACTTTCATTCTTTCTCTCTTTTTGTCATCTTAAAGCACAAGCACAAGCAAGCCAGTGAATCATGCTTTGCAGAAAGTAAAGGGCGTGCGTGACTAAGAGCAGAATGGACTGGTGATGCTACTCATTAGATGTCTGTTCTATTAACACCTTCCTTCCCCTCAGTGGACTTCAGTTCAGCCCTTTGTAGAACAGAACCCGTTGCTCCTGGGCAGCACACTGAGACAGAGGGTAGTAACAACTAGACAGGAGCAGAGAGCTGGCTCCTCACCTGAAGGGATTCGGTGAGGTTGTGCTGCACACAACAAACACTTCATCACGCATCAGCTACTGCTAGCGTCCAACATCTGTCTGCTTCTCATCACCGAATGGTAATAAATACAAATATTTATTGGTCACTTCTTAATGTTTGCTAGATATTACCAGCATTACAGATCAAAGTCACTTTAAAAACACACGTAAGATGATAAAAATAAGGAATTGCTTTCATATATGAACAGAATGTTTTCATCACTGGGTCCTCTGCATTCTCACTGGCCATTTTAGTTAAAGCTTTGGTCTGTATGGTTTGATTTTTCTCAGCATTACAGTGAAAGCTTGAAAGGCTATTAATTGGGATATGAAAACACAGTCTTAAGCTTGCCATAGGCTCTTAGACAAGAGGCTCCACTGAGGCCATGACCCCCCTGGACAATCACCTGACATAGAAAGTAAACGGGTGGGCACTCCTGAGGCTGCAGAGCGGAAGAGACCACCAACACTGCCCACCCCTGCCCACATCCCTGACCCAAGAGGAAACTGTACAAGGCCTCTGGGTTCCTGTGGGGGAGGGCCCAGGAGCAGCAGGAGCCCTGCCTGAGACACCGCCGGATCCTGAAGGAAACAGACCGGAGAAAACACACGGAGGCCATCTGGAACCCTGGTGCGGGCTCCCGGAGAGGCGGCGCAGATCTTCCCCGATCGCTGCCACCGCGGAGAGCCCGTGGGCAGAACCCAGCGAACTCCGAGCCTCGGGGCCACAGGTAAGACTAACTTATCTGCTGCAAGTGACTTGCCTGGTGAACTCAAGCACAGGTCCACAGGAACAGCTGAAGACCTGTAGAAAGGAAAAACTACTTCCGAAAGCAGAACACTCTGTCCCCCCTATAACTGACTGAAAGAGAGGAAAACAGGTCTACAGCACTCCTGACACACAGGCCTATGGGACAGTTTAGCCACTGTCAGAAATAGCAGAACAAAAGTAACACTAGAGATAATTTGATGGCGAGAGGCAAGCGCAGGAACCCAAGCAACAGAAACCAAGACTACATGGCACCATGGAGACCCAATTCTCCCATCAAAACAAACATGGAATATCCAAACACACCAGAAAAAGCAAGATCTAGATTCAAAATCATATTTGATCATGATGCTGGAGAACTTCAAGAAAGACATGATGAACTCCTTAGAGAACAAGTAGAAGCCTACAGAGAGAATCATAAAAATGCATGAAAGAATTCCAGGAAAACATAAATAAACAAGTAGAAGCCCATACAGAGGAGACACAAAATCCCTGAAAAATTAAAGGAAAACACAATCAAACAGTGGAAGAATTAAAAATGGAAATAGAAGCAATCAAGAAAGAACACATGGAAACAACCCTGGATATAGAAAACCAAAAGAAGAGACAAGGAGCTGTAGATACAAGCTTTACCAACAGAATACAAGAGATGGAAGAGAGAATCTCAGGAGCAGAAGATTCCATAGAAATCATTGACTCAACTGTCAAAGATAATGTAAAGCAGAAAAAGCTACTGGTCCAAAACATACAGAAAATCCAGGACTCAATGAGAAGATCAAACCTAAGGATAATAGGTATAGAAGAGAGTGAAGACTCCCAGCTCAAAGGACCAGTAAATATCTTCAACAAAATCATAGAAGAAAACTTCCCTAACCTAAAAAAAGAGATACCCATAGGCATACAAAAAGCCTACAGAACTCCAAAAAAATCCAACCAAAAAAGAAACACCCCCCGTCACATAATAGTCAAAACACCAAACGCACAAAATAAGGAAAGAATATTAAAAAGCAGTAAGGGAAAAAGGTCAAGTAACATATAAAGGCAGACCTATCAGAATCACACCAGACTTTTTCGCCAGAAACTATGAAGGCCAGAAGATCCTGGACTGATGTCATACAGACCCTAAGAGAACACAAATGCCAGCCCAGGCTACTGTATCCTGCAAAACTCTCAATTAACATAGATGGAGAAACCAAGATATTCCATGACAAAACCAAATTTACACATATCTTTCTACAAATCCAGCACTACAAAGGATAATAAATGGTAAGCCCAACATAAGGAGGCAAGCTATACCCAAGAAGAGGCAAGAAACTAATCGTTTTGGCAACAAAACAAAGAGAAGAAAAGCACACAAACATAACACATCCACGTATGAATATAACAGGAAGCAATAATCACTATTCCTTAATATCTCTCAACATCAATGGCCTCAACTCCCCAATAAAAAGACATAGATTAACAAACTGGATACGCAACGAGGACCCTGCATTCTGCTGCCTACAGGAAACACACCTCAGAGACAAAGACAGACACTACCTCAGAGTGAAAGGCTGGAAAACAACTTTCCAGGCAAATGGTCGGAAGAAGCAAGCTGGAGTAGCCATTCTAATATCAAATAAAGTCAATTTTCAACTAAAAGTCATCAAAAAAGATAAGGAAGGACACTTTATATTTATCAAAGGAAAAATCCACCAAGATGAACTCTCAATCCTAAATATCTATGCCCCAAATACAAGGGCACCTACATACGTAAAAAAAACCTTACTAAAGCTCAAAACACACATTGCACCTCACACAATAATAGTAGGAGACTTCAACACCCCCCTCTCATCAATGGACAGATCATGGAAACAGAAATTAAACAGAGACGTAGACAGACTAAGAGAAGTCATGAGCCAAATGGACTTAACGGATATTTATAGAACGTTCTACCCTAATACAAAAGGATATACCTTCTTCTCAGCTCCTCATGGTACTTTCTCCAAAATTGACCATATAATTGGTCAAAAAACAGGCCTCAACAGGTACAGAAAGATAGAAATAATCCCATGCGTGCTATCGGACCACCACGGCCTAAAGCTGGTCTTCAATAACAATAAAGGAAGAATGCCCACATATACGTGGAAATTGAACAATGCTCTACTCAATGATAACCTGGTCAAGGAAGAAATAAAGAAAGAAATTAAAAACTTTTTAGAATTTAATGAAAATGAAGGTACAACATACCCAAACTTATGGGACCACGATGAAAGCTGTGCTAAGAGGAAAACTCATAGCGCTGAGTGCCTGCAAAAGAAACAGGAAAGAGCATATGTCAGCAGCTTGACAGCACACCTAAAAGCTCTAGAACAAAAAAAAGCAAATACACCCAGGAGGAGTAGAAGGCAGGAAATAATCAAACTCAGAGCGAAATCAACCAAGTAGAAACAAAAAGGACCATAGAAAGAATCAACAGAACCAAAAGTTGGTTCTTTGAGAAAATCAACAAGATAGATAAACCCTTAGCCAGACTAACGAGAGGACACAGAGAGTGTGTCCAATTAACAAAATCAGAAATGAAAAGGGAGACATAACTACAGAATCAGAGGAAATTCAAAATATCATCAGATCTTACTATAAAAAGCCTATACTCAACAAAACTTGAAAATCTGCAGGAAATGGACAATTTCCTAGACAGATACCAGGTACCGAAGTTAAATCAGGAACAGATAAACCAGTTAAACAACCCCATAACTCCTAAGGAAATAGAAGCAGTCATTAAAGGACTCCCAACCAAAAGAGCCCAGGTCCAGACGGGTTTAGTGCAGAATTCTATCAGACCTTCATAGAAGACCTCATACCAATATTATCAAACTATTCCACAAAATTGAAACAGATGGAGCACTACGAACTCCTTCTATGAAGCCACAATTACTCTTATACCTAAACCACACAAAGACCCAACAAAGAAAGAGAACTTCAGACCAATTTCCCTTATGAACATCGGCCTTAAAAATACTCAACAAAATTCTGGCAAACCCGAATCCAAGAGCACATCAAAACAATCATCCACCATGATCAAGTAGGCTTCATCCCAGGCATGCAGGGATGGTTTAATATCTGGAAAACCATCAACGTGATCCATTATATAAACAAACTGAAAGAACAAAACCACATGATCATTTCATTAGATGCTGAAAGCATTTGACAAAATTCAACACCCTTCATGATAAAAGTCCTGGAAAGAATAGGAATCCAAAGGCCCATACCTAAACATAGTAAAAAACCATATACAGCAAACCAGTGGCTAACATTAAACTAAATGGAAGAAACTTGAAGCAATCCCACTAAAATCAGGGACTAGACAAGGCTGCCCACTCTCTCCCTACTTATTCAATATAGTTCTTGAAGTTCTAGCCAGAGCAATCAGACAACAAAAAGGAGGTCAAGGGATACAGATCGGAAAAGAAGAAGTCAAAATATCACTATTTGCAGATGATATGATAGTATATTTAAGTGATCCCAAAAGTTCCACCAGAGAACTACTAAAGCTGATAAACAACTTCAGCAAAGTGGCTGGGTATAAAATTAACTCAAATAAATCAGTAGCCTTCCTCTACACAAAATAGAAGCAAGCCGAGAAAGAAATTAGGGAAACGACACCCTTCATAATAGACCCAAATAATATAAAGTACCTCGGTGTGACTTTAACCAAGCAAGTAAAAGATTTGTACAACAAGAACTTCAAGACTCTGAAGAAAGAAATTGAAGAAGACCTCAGAAGATGGAAAGACCTCCCATGCTCATGGATTGGCAGGATTAATATAGTAAAAATGGCCATTCTGCAAAAAGCAATCTACAGATTCAATGCAATCCCCATCAAAATACCAATCCAATTCTTCAAAGAGTTAGACAGAACAATTTGCAAATTCATCTGGAATAACAAAAAACCCAGGATAGCTAAAACTATGCTCAACAATAAAAAGGACTTCTGGAATCGCTGTCCCTGAACTCAAACAGTATTACAGAGCAATTGTGATAAAAACTGCATGGTATTGGTACAGAGACAGACAGATAGACCAATGGAATAGAATTGAAGACCCAGAAATGAACCCACACACCTATGGTCACTTGATTTTTGACAAAGGAGCCAAATCCATCCAATGGAAAAAAGATAGCATTTTCAGCAAATGGTGCTGGTTCAACTGGAGGTCAACATGTAGAAGAATGCAGATCGATCCATGCTTATCACCCTGTACAAAGCTTAAGTCCAAGTGGATCAAGGACCTCCACATCAAACCAGACACACTCAAACTAATAGAACTAAAACTAGGGAAGCATCTGGAACACATGGGCACTGGAAAAAATTTCCTGAACAAAACACCAATGGCTTATGCTCTAAGATCAAGAATCGACAAATGGGATCTCATAAAACTACAAAGCTTCTGTAAGGCAAAGGACACTGTGGTCAGGACAAAACGGCAACCAACAGATTGGGAAAAGATCTTTACCAATCCTACAACAGATAGAGGCCTTATATCCAAAATATACAAAGAACTCAAAAAGTTAGACCGCAGGGAGACAAATAACCCTATTAAAAAATGGGGTTCAGAGCTAAACAAAGAATTCACAGCTGAGGAAAGCCGAATGGCTGAGAAACACCTAAAAAAATGTTCAACATCTTTAGTCATCAGAAATGCAAATCAAAACAACCCTGAGATTTCACCTCACACCAGTGAGAATGGCTAAGATCAAAAACTCAGGTGACAGCAAATGCTGGCGAGGATCACGGAGAAAGAGAACACTCCTCCATTGTTGGTGGGGTTGCAGACTGGTACAACCATTCTGGAAATCAGTCTGGAGGTTTCTCAGAAAATTGGACATTGAACTGCCTGAGGATCCAGCTATACCTCTCTTGGGCATATACCCAAAAGATGCCCCAACATATAAAAAAGACACGTGCTCCACTATGTTCATCGCAGCCTTATTTATAATAGCCAGAAGCTGGAAAGAACCCAGATGCCCTTCAACAGAGGAATGGATACAGAAAATGTGGTACATCTACACAATGGAATATTACTCAGCTATCAAAAACAACGACTTTATGAAATTAAATAGGCAAATGGTTGGAACTGGAAAATATCATTCTGAGTGAGCTAACCCAATCACAGAAAGACATACATGGTATGCACTCACTGATAAGTGGCTATTAGCCCAAATGCTTGAATTACCCTAGTGGCCTAGAACAAATGAAACTCAAGACGGATGATCAAAATGTGAAGGCTTCACTCCTTCTTTAAAAGGGGAACAAGAATACCCTTGGCAGGGAAGAGAGAGGCAAAGATTAAAACAGAGACTGAAGGAACACCCATTCAGAGCCTGCCCCACATGTGGCCCATACATATAGAGCCACCCAATTAGACAAGATGGATGAAGCAAAGAAGTGCAGACCGACAGGAGCCGGATGTAGATCGAACCTGAGAGACACAGCCAGAATACAGCAAATACAGAGGCGAATGCCAGCAGCAAACCACTGAACTGAGAACGGGACCCCCGTTGAAGGAATCAGAGAATGAACTGGAAGAGCTTGAAGGGGCTTGAGGCTCCATATGTACAACAATGCCAAGCAACCAGAGCTTCCAGGGACTAAGCCACTACCTAAAGACTATACATGTGACCCTGGACTCTGACCTCATAGGTAGTAATGAATATCCTAGTAAGAGCACCAGTGGAAGGGGAAGCCCTGGGTCTTGCTAAGACTGAACCCCCCAGTGAACTAGACTGTCGGGGAGAGGGCGGCAATGGGGGGAGGGTGGGGAGGGGAACACCCATAAGGAAGGGGGGGGAGGGAAGGGGATGTTTGCCAAATGTACATAAGAAATACTCAAGTTAATAAAAAAAAAAAAAAAAAAAAAAAGTAAACGGGAAGTTAAGGCAGACTGTGCTTGGTAAGAACTTAAAGCTCTGGAAGAAGCTATGAAGAAAGGATTCTAAGTAAGCGTTCCGTGAAGTAAAGCATGTAAGTACCTTGGAGCAGTGAGAGGAGCGCCTGCTGCTCCTTCACGCTCATGGGGCTGCAGAGGGATGGGATGAAGTCACCAGGCCCTGCCTGCTTTCTCCTCGTGCCCTCTGTTCACTGCCTCACTCATTCCTGTTACAGGCCTGGAAAACCGCTACATCCCACTTTGTAAAACAGAAACCATGGCACAAAGTTAGCATTTCTACATTGGTACATCAAAAATATACCTGTATTCTCATTTTTTTTTCAGCACTATTTGCAAAAGTGAAGATATGGAATCAACCTAGGGATCTACAGCAAGTTAATGGATCAACCATATAGTTTATATACATGGCAGAATATTATTAGGCAATAAAATGCACTATCCTGTCAATAATAACACTCATAAATAGAAAGGGTTAATGTCCTGGCAACACAGATGAACTTGGAGGACATTGTGTTCAGTGAAGTAAGTCGGGCACAGTCCACCAAAGCCACATGTTTTCATCCATGTGTAGAAGTTAAATGAGATCTGTCAGTGGAGGGAGAACACTGATTTTTGCCAGACCTGGGAAGTTAAGAGTAGTGGGTGACAGAGTTCTAGAGCATGGGGCAGATGATGTAGTTTGCTATGTATGTCCAAATGACTGGAAGAAAGGATTCAGATGTTCCCAACACAAGCAGTAGTGTCTGAGGCGATGACATGCCCCAACTGTGCTTATTTGATCATTACTTACTGATACATATTGCATATATGCATTAAAATATTATATTCCACAAGTATATACAATTACTATGTTCCGATTACAAATTTTTAAAATACTGAATTCCTAAATATAAGGAACTATAGTGAGCACACTCATTATCCTGTACAAAGTTCAAAAGTTCACTTTTTATACTATTTGATTATTGAATAGAAGAATATATCTGCGAATTGGTCTGTGATGTAGCATAAACTATGCCCCATGCAGATGTATAATGAATATCTTCCAATGGAATAACAACCTAAGTTTCCATGGTTTTACCCTTCTCAGTAACACAGGCTGTTTAAGTCCTCAGTGTCAGACTGACCACTTCCGCTTCGCAGTCAGCTACTTGGAGACTTAAGTTTGTTCTACCATCTACTAGGCTTGATCCAAGGAGAACTGCCTGCTGTGGTAGTTGTTTTCCAATTCTAAAATGGAGATGCTGCCACTTGTTTGACAGTCCCATTAGAGAGTGTGAGCTGACAGGGTCTGGTACACGGGAAGTTCGCTGAAATGGTAGCTGCCATCAGGGGAGACGGGGGAGGGGGAGGGGAGCATCAGTTGTATTGTTTCCTGACTTCCTAGCTACTTGTTTATTACTAAGCTGCAATGTACCCTATAGATATCGTCAGAAAACTTACCTGAGCATTTAGGTGTATGACAAGTACAACCATTAGCAGAGCTGAACAATAAGGTGTGGCTCCCCTGCTTTCCTTATATCACAACCACAGAGAACTAGTGCTTTTATCTCCAGGAGTATCACCATCATCATCATCACCACCATCATCATCATCATCATCATCATCATCATCATTATTATCATTATCATTACTATTATAGTAAGTTTCCTTCTAAATCAATAAAATCTAGTTTGCGGAAAATCTTTATTTGTGAATTTTGACAAGAGGCAAGCCTTGGAAGAGCAAATCAAGTTAGTCAAATAAAGGATGATTTTACACTTACTAGAAAAATCTCAAATCAGTGTATCCATATTTTTAATAAATTTGTAAATTTTGATAATCAAATTTAAAACACACATTTAATTTTGTTGTAAATAGTGGTAAAGCCTATAAAGAAAATAAAAATGTTTGATGCCTACCTATATAATTATGTTTTAGATTTTTAAAAAAAAGTTATAAACATTTTTTTGCAGAGCATAACCCAGGCTCTAATAACAGGTTAAAGTAGGGTGCGGAATAGGTAACGTTAACATAGATCATATGGGCTAGCACATTTTATACGAAATTGAAATTCTACATGGTCATAAACTGAAGAAAGAAAATATTATTTTAAGCTTCTAAATATTAAAAGCGAGTTTTCAAAAAGCATTTTCCTTCTAAATATATTGGACAATCTAGAGAACTGTTCAATAGGGACCATCTCTTGTAAAATCAAGCTTCCTGAAGTTTACATAATACTAATAGTTTTTTTCAAATGGAGGCTTTGAGGAGTAAGGGGAGAGATAAACTATTGGCTGAATTTTATATATTCCAACTTACAATGTAATATGAACTTTAAGGAAATATGATCACAAAATACAGTCACGCTAGAAGAGGATAGCTACAACAATTGAAAATGAATCCTTCTGAAAATAAGTTCCTGAATTACTTTTAAAGTTATCCAAGGTTTCATAAATTGATGTTTTGAGCTTTAAAATGAAATGGCCCTGTTTGCACACTGTAGTACAATGCTCAATAAAACTAAGCATTAAAAGGTAAAGGACTCTTTAATGCGAAATACAGTTGAACTCTAGGTTTTTCTAAAATTAATTTTTTTCTAATTTTTCTAAAATGTGGATTTTTTTGTAACTAACATGAGAAATCTTTAGATCTCTTTCTTGAAATTTTTTATGTAAAGTGACTTATTTTAAAACAACAAAAGCAACAAATAGATACAGGCCTGAAAAGATAAAAGCCTAATGTCTTACCAGCTCGCACTGAAAGGAAAGTGGGTCCTTTAATATTGTACTTCGACATAAACACATACTTTTCTTTGTGAAACGCTTTTCTGCATTATTTTAATAGGCTAGTTCTGGCTTTAAAGAAACACGTTTTTAATGCTACGTGATAGAAAACATTTATTTGCATCTCATCTAAATTATTCACAATACTCCCAGGATTTCATTCTCTTCCAGTTAGTACAATTTATTTTTCTATACATTTCAGTAGCAAACAATGTTATTTAGGCTCTAACCTGGCATGCTACAACCTCTGGCCCACCCTTGAGCCCCTCCATTGCAAAGGTCTCCAGGTGCAGTTTGGGTAGCTGCAGGGTGAAGTCATTCCTAGTTGCTGCAGTCCGTGACAGTGAGATCTGATCTCTGACCTAAAGGGGAAAAAAACAGCATCAATGGTAATTCCCCTTCAGACACATTAACTGGGATGAACTGGGTCCCCTTGAGCCCACTGAGTGGACTTGCATTGATCGCTGGACCTGAAATCCATGAATAAATTTAGGACTAATTGATTTTTCGTTGCAAATAAATCTCTAATTCAGAGTGCTGGGGGAGAATGTTAAGAAGAAAAAGCATCCTCCTGCTTGAAATGAAGAGGGGAGAAGAGGCACAGAAGCCTTCTGATCAAGACGCTTTGAATTATTCCTTCACAGCTCCACTCGGAAAATGGTGGGGAGGGGGGACAAAATCAAAAGCAAGCTGCAATCCCCTATTACCACTCTCTTAAAAGCGTGTTTAACTGACATTAGATCATGCATGTTGTACACGATAGTTACTAGGGGCTGGGTTTTGAAAAGAAACTTCTCTAATACATGCTCTGGAATAAGAACAAATACACTCAACACAAAAGGAGACTTCAAAATACACAAGTATGGGGTTTGTTTGTCCTGCTCAGTCTTCTAAAACTGCAGGACTTAATTAAACTTAAGTCTTAGCAATAAATGCATGGAAACTGGCCTGGTCACAAAACCTCTAAATAAGATAACGGAAATAAAATCAGTAGCATTTGTACTAGAGTTTAAGTATTCAGAAAGGTAAGGACACAAGCGTGTCCAGATGGAGTTCTAATTCCGAGCTCCTGTGGGCAGTTGATATCACACTGCCACCTTCTGGACAAATCAGGACACGCCGTGCAAATACAAAGAAACTCCAGGATTTAGCCTTATGCATTCTGCACTCGGGTTTGCATTTAATATAAAGTTCATCAGTCCACTGAGCAAGAAGAGTTTTCATTAAACAGAAATACTTTCTAACATTTCGTGTGCTTGGATAGTTTTTTTAAATCTCTTTTTTTCTTTTTGCTATCATATATTTTAAAAATTCTATAAAGCTGCCTTATACCATTTTTGTGAGCTGGTTCTGTGGTTAAAGGGCTTACCATGAAGGCATTAGGATCTGAGTTTGGATTCCTGCACCCACGTGAACAAACAGGCACATGCTGGAGGTGGGAGCAGGTGGGGTCCTGGGATTCAATGGCCACTCAGTTCGACCAATCCAGAGCTCTGAGTTCAGTGAGTGATCCTAACCCAAGAAAATAAGGGGAGGGGAGAGTAACAAAGGAAGATGCTGATATCCAAGCCCCTGTGCAAACACATGTGCACATGCAAACACACAAGCAAACATACAAACGTCACACACATATGCATACAATCTAATGGCCACGTGACCGAGTTTTTATGAAGATGCATAGAGGTGCACATCAAGAATGGTGTTAAGTATAAAATAAGACTAACTGCCAAAGGAGCCCTCGCACGTCCTGTCCTGCCTGACACCGCAGCTGGGACACTGTAACTCGTGCCTGCAATCTCAGCACACCAAGGCTGAGGCATGAGCTCACAAGAGCCAGGCCAGCCTGGGCTACAGAGCAAGTTGAAGATCAACCTGGACTACATAGCAAGACCCTGATTCAATCAATCAGTCAATTCGATAAATAACCGTCCGTTTTTCTATTTTTGTTGGGCAACTTGTAAAACTGTTAGAATTATTTACTACTGTATAAAATCAGTTAGGATGAGAAATATAGACATCTCATGGATTGTCATATTCTGAAGGTTTTTTTTTTTCTTAAACCAGCAAATGCCCACAAGCAGAGACATTTTTAATTGTTCGTGCTAATCTATGGGTATAAATAAGAGTCCTTATTTTCCCAAGCGAGTCCTGCGATTTTCCTGTCAGTAAGTGAGCGTGAGAGGATGGCAGCGAACACGGCAGGGTATGCCTCACAGAAGTGAGCGCTCCCTGCGGGGGTAATTCAGTGTGTGCTTAATTTCTAGCAGGGCTTCCCAGGCTTCTATCGGGATGAAAACCCTACTGCACAAAGTAAACTACATGTTACAAGTATTCGCTGCTTCCGGTGGTGACTTTGTTGGGTGTGTGTACCTTCCTTCTTCCTTTTCTGTCACCAGTGATCATTCAGATAAAAGAACACATTAATGTGGATTAAGGTACTGAGAATTTATCAACATCAAACCACTGGTGTTTTGCCTTCTACCCTTCTGAACCAGAGTCAATAGATCTAAATATTTTACTGCACCCTGGCCAATTCATTGTTTGATGTTTAAAAACTCACCCAGAATCAAAGAAAATTTATTAAATTTGAGCCCCCAAATGAGATACTATTAGCTTTGAAAGTCAGGTTTAACTGTGGTATTGATGATTCTCTTTTTTCTGTGACAAAATTCACCTGGGAATTCCCGGATGTCAAAGCCCAAAAGCAGATTGCTAATACAGGCATGGAGGGGAACGGCACAACACAGGTATGAATGGCCGCGATGCCAGCATATGGGCATCTTTAACTCAAGTGGCACTGGGTTCTAGCCTGTCCCCACGAAGGCTTGGCATACAGTGAGCAGAGTCACAGCCTATGTTTGATACTAACACCTATGAGTGTGTAAAACTTGAACACTTTCAGTACCCCAGTCTGCCCTTTAATGCCTAGGCCCCACTCACCCTGAGGGTGTACACGCACTGTGCTAACATGCTTGGCCTAACTTACATGTGAAATACTTCTAATTCGTTAAAAATACTATGTTGAAAGTTGACAGTGCCACTGAGGTACAGTGACCCAGGACAAATGATAGATACTGTATCACAAGTGGTTCCAATAAAATTCTGAAAGATTGTTCTGCACTTTTAAACTATACTGGAACTTGGAAAGGTGTCTAAAGATGTTCTTCACATGGCTGTAGGAAGTTTTTAGAAAAGTCTTGAAAAGGGATTGTGTCGGACTTCTTTCATCTTAATGGATAAAGAGGGTGAGCCATCAAGCTGGGAGCCTAGGAAGAACTATGGCCAGGAAGGGCCGTGCTCAAAGAAGCTGCAGAGGAAGGCGCTGAGGGAGACAGGACACAGGGGCGGGAGGGGACGGCTGAGAAAGGTGCTGCTGAGGCTGTGTGCATGTGGAGGGAACTGACTCACAGGACAGCCAGAGAAGACTCTCTCCTGCTGCGGTTCCCCTGGGGAACCAAAAGACTCAGCACCAAGTGACTAAGAGACCTTTTCAAGGCAGATAATGTGGAACTGCCTTAGAAACATGGTCACAAAATTACTCTCCTCCAGAAGAGAAGCTAAAGCAAATTCCTAACTACTAAATTGTTTTAAATAAAATTAGAAGAAATAAATCTTTTCTAGAAAGCATTCACTTTTTAAAGTTCCTATTTTGGGGTTGGGGATTTAGCTCAGTGGTAGGCGCTGCCTAGGAAGCACAAGGCCCTGGGTTAGGTCCCCAGCTCCGAAAAAAAAAAAAAAAAAAAAAGAACTAAAGTTCCTATTTTAATATAAATTGGAATATAAAAATCAGTCACATGTCCATGGATTAAATTATAATAGTCTCAAAATGGTGGTGGTGGTGCACACCTCTCATCCCAGAACCTGGGAGCCAGAGGCAGGAGATCACTGAGTTCTGGGGTAGCCTAGTCAACAGAGCAAGTTCCAGGATAGCCAGGGCTACATAGGAAAACCATGTCTCGAAAAAAAAAATCAGATAGATACATACATACATACATACATACATACATACATACATACATACACATACATCATATATAGGTAGACAGATAAATAGATGGATCGATAGATAGAGATAGACAGACAAATAGATATAATTTCAAAAGTCAATCTTGAATTCTATCTACTTCATTGATCGTGCTACGATTGAAACTATATTCCTTTTTACTCTTACTAAAAGTATGTAAGATATTTTCTGCTTCAAACTGCTTAGTGATTCATTTTTAGTTAATTTAATTACTTATTTTAATTAATGCTCAGTGGATGTTTTGTATTTTATAGATTACATAAGACATTATAAAACAGTGATATTTTTAATGTTTTTAAAGATTTGTTTTATTTTATTCTTACGTACATATGTTTGTGTGTCTGCATGTGTGAGTGAGTGTAGGTGCACACAGAGTCCACAAGAAGACGTCCCTTAGGGCCTCCTGACCTGGTCTTCTACAAGAGCTGTAGGAGCTCTTACTACTGAGCTGTCTCTCCAGCTCCCGAGTGTCTCAGTACGTTTAACAAGAATAAAAGAAAGTAGTTACATTACTCTGGAATTTTAATTTTTAGAGAGAGAAATTCACTTTTTTCTCTTACTCACTGCTGACCTTTAAAAAGTAAGTATTTCCAACAGATAAGTCATAAGGCACAAGAGACAAAGAAACAGAACTCTAAAAACTCAAGAGGCTATCACGAAAAACTGTCTCTATGTGACTGTCTTTTAAACTATTATAATAATGTGCTTCTATCCATGGCCTCATACAGGTCTAATCCATTCCTGCTTTTCTGGTAACTGCTAGATACAGACTACCAATGTGCTTTCCAACTTCCTTCACTTCTATCTTACTACAGAAAAACTGATTTCTGACAGGTATCATCAACTATAGGGTTGGTCATCTCTAAAGAATTACTTAGTTCATCATTTATCATGCACAGGTATAAATCTTTCTGGACTCCATATATACTGTGATGTCTTGTTTATCAAACCTGACTCAAGCTAGAGTCATCTGAGGAAAAGAATGACAGTGCCTCCACAAAGTCTGATAGCAGGCAAGCCTGTGGAATATTTGTTTGATCAATAATTATGTAGGTGGGCCCAGACCATTGTAGGTGGAGCTAAACCCTAGGTCCTGGGGTGTGTAAGAAAATAAACTGAGCAAGTTAAAAGGAGCAAGCCAGTAAGAAGTGTTCTCCTATGGCCTCGGCTTCAGTCCTTGCCTCTAGGTTACTATCATGGCTTCCCTCAGTAGATTATTTAGGTCAAATTGCACCCCCACCCCCGCCTGCCCAAGATGCTTTTGTTCATGATATCTTACCACAGCCAAAACAAGCCAGAAAAAAATAAAAGATTATAAATAAATAAATAAATAAATAAACAAACAAACAAACAAACTGAAATAGACAAGACCATATAAAAAGATGTCTAGAGATACTCTCCATTCTGAGTGCCTGATTAAAAAATAAAAACTAATATTAGGACTTTTTCCTCTTTTTTAATTAATTATATTCTCTTATTTTATCACAAAATATTTATTGGGTAATAATGGATTATAGTACATTATGGGACTTATTTTCATCTTTTTAATTCTTTTAATTTTTATTTATTCTTAAAATCAGTCTAAAACTATTTTTAATGTATTAGGCCTGCATTGCTTCAAATAAACCTTTTACACAAATTTCCAATACACATTCACAAAATATAATTAATCTTCAATCTTAGCATCCCAGGTTCAAGAAAAATGTATCTTCCAGACACAACAGGACTTGCACACGTATGAACTCACAGAGACTGTGATCACATGAACAAGACCCGTAAAAGTTCAAAGCAAACAAAATCCCACAGTGGAGAAGGAGATGTGGACAGGAAACCACCCCCCAATCCTTATCAAGAAGCTGTTTGTAAGGGACGCCTTCTGGAGAAGGGAGAACCCGTTTTCCCCACATGCGTATCAACCACACTTCAGGGCAGGTCCCACCCCCAACAGATGGCCAACACAGAACAGAGGCCATGGGGGTCTATGTGCTTTTTGTTGTGTTCTGTTTTGTGTTTTGTCTTATTGGATCTTTTAAACTTGTCTGCGTTGATTTTCAAAAATGTGTGTGTGTGTTTTATGGGACTTTTTTTAATGGAGAGAGAGAAAGAACATGAAGTTTGGTAGGTAAGGAGGTAGTAGGATCTGGGAATAGTTGGGGAGGAAAAAAATATATTGTATAAAAATTAAATAAAAATATATTAATTTTACAAATAGTTTTGCACTTAGAAACAGAAATGGAAAATATGTAAAATCCTTATTCTTCTCAGTGTAGCAAGCCATTTTCATTTATCCCCTTTGCTCTACACTCCTCCTGGTGCATAATACATATGCACAACACACACACACACACACACACACACACACATACACACACACACAGACAGAGTTATTATTCAGAAAGAAACTGTTAAATACTTTACAAAATCACAACCCCTAAACCATGGTGTCCCAGGACGTAAACAGCCCCATGACCCATACCTGCTTTAGGACCTTGGCAGTCTCTCCGCAGAGGTAGGCACTCTGACGGCACTACAGACTTTTTTTAGGTCACAAAGCAGGAGATGAGAAACTAGCCTTAACCTGCACCTTGCAAAGCCAGAACTCTCCAATACTTCCAGCTGCTGTCACCAGAAATGAGGCAGTCAGCACCCAAACCTATTTCACAGTACAGCTACACCCCAACCCAGCATCCTACAGAACAGCTACATCTCAGGTATAGTTATAAATAGCTGACCTCAGATAAACCCATCAAGCTGTACATCACCATTAACAATCAGAAAACTGAATATTCAGATCAAATTATCAAGATGGACAGTCAGGTAACTTAATCATTTGTATTTTACATAGGTACTAGACAGCAAGAAAATCTTTAGGCTGCCATAAAGTGCTCCCACAAACATTGCCATGGTCTCAGGCTACTTAAACAAGCATAAAAACCCAAACTTGAAAATAGACAAATATGTTTACAAGTTGTTAAAGTCTTCCACGAAGAAAATTTTTTTTCCTCAGAATAAATTGTTTCTAAAATGAGACACATGGAGACTGCTAAGTATACATGAATGGCACTTTGCACTGTCTTATCCTCCGTTGTCAGGGTTCTAAGTCCTTCCTGTGTTGGCAATGTCATTCTAGCTCAGCTAGGTCAGAATGACAGTGAACAACATGAATGACAACACACAAGAATGCTGCATGGACAGGGCTGTCAACGTCAAGCTGGCTGTGCTAACACCCGTGTGCCTTTCAGCTCATCTTTAGGAAACCAGTTTTTATAAAAATGAGGTTACAGCGTTCAAAGATCATAAGTACCACATAGATGGCCCTTGATGAGCCACTAATTACTGGCTTTTTAGAGGTAACTGTAAAAGTACAATCAGTTCCATAAGTAAAAATGATCTCACAGTCGTTTCACTCCTTTTAATTTCCTGACAGACAAATCTAAAGGATAATATTGTATCATAATGTGTCCTGGTCAGCACTTTCATGAGAGGATTATAGAATCATACTGGAAAGCCTGGGGCAGCCATGTCCAGACTCGCTCCCTTTTATTCCCCAGCATACCCTAAATAGACATGAGTGTCTTTTACTGCAGCATAGTCAAACTGGTCATTACCTGTACAGTTAGTTAGCATGCCTCTTTCCTAGAGGTGCTCTCACCGCTGGCTGTAGGCGTTTTCCATTAGCTATTGATTAGGCAAAGTAAATGCAGATGTTATTTTTAGCAATCAAATAAACAAAATAGATGGCAATACCATCAAGACTAGTGGATGTAAATCTAACTTTTGTTATGTTTTTCGGGACTAGATGAGGAGTAAAGTTTGACTCATTGACAAACATCACTTAAGTAGCAGGATGGTGTTGATGGATGCTGTGGATATAGAAAGTCAGAGACTGGAATTCCATCCCTCAATGACTTCAACTCAGTGGCATAATTAATCTCTCAGGAGTGTGTTTTCAGCCTCTCATTATCCACTGTGGTTTGTTCTCCTCCAATTGCTCTCCCACCTTCTTTCTCTGCCAGAATATTATGCTAATCAATCTTAAGCCTTTATAAGCAGCAGAGATTTCCCCTAAGGTTAGAAACATATTATACTGGTTATTCCATTTACTAAACCAAGTACGTGAAAAGTGAAACTCCTTTTCCCCCTTAAAGGTAGATACATTCAATTAAATGGGACCTCCCATTACACAGACCCTCACTCCCAGACTTTTTCACTCAAACGTGCCATTTTGCTAAGTTTTGTATCTTTTGCTCTTACATCACCTACCACTGACAACCTGATCCACATCTTTTCAGCACTCATCTAGCCTAAAGGATGGCCTGCTAACAGAACTCTCTACTCAAACAGCTCTTAAACATGACTCTATTAAGCCCCATCTCTTACATTGTCCTTGTATGTGATATACATGTGAAAATATCTGGCTGTTTATATGTTTATGAACTTGCTCACGTAAGTATGCCTTTTTCATTTTCTTCATACTGTCGGGAGCCACCAACCAACTCACATGCTAATCCTCTAAAAAGCCTTCACATAACTCCTGGGATTGCTAAGGGATGCTTACATTTGAATAACTACATGAATGTTACAGGAATATGTTTGTGGATGTACTCATCAAGGGTTGCTGGTTGGTGTCTCATTGTTGAAAGAACACTATGATTGGTGCTCTAGCTAGACTAAACCCAATAGCGGACTCAGAGGAAAATAATATGAAAAAGGATGAAGATAATGCACAGAACCTACTAAACACCACTGTGTGTGTGTGTGTGTGTGTGTGTGTGTGTGTGTTACAGAGAGAGACAGACAGACAGAGATGGAAAGAGAGAAAAGCACGAAAGCAAACAAAGAGACTAGGGAGCAAAAGCACCCAAAAAGTCTGAAAGTTGCTTCAAAAATATAATAGTTGAGAGCAGTAATGATCATATTTCATTGTACACCTGTACAAAACTAACAGAAATGAAGGAAAGATATTTTAAAGGTACAGTGGTAGACAACTTCAGAATTCTGGAGGATGAAAGCGAAACATCCTGACCAAGGAAGGCAAATGCTCAACAAAGATGAGAACAAACAAATTCACAATGAAACATGTTAGAACTAATCACCCAAGTCAGGGAGATGTTAAAAGCATCAAGAGAAAATGACTTGTCATAAACGAGGTAATGTCTGCTAAACTAGCAGCACATTTTTTACACAGAACCTTACAGGCCATGCTAACCTAGAACATTATCCTTGGCAAAAATGCCACATGAAAACCATAAAGACACAAAGGCCTGCCAGGCACACAAAAACTCAGAGTTCATCACCACTGGACTTATAGTAAATGCTTTTAAAAGTTCTTCAAGGAAAAACAAAATAATACAGGCTAGGGAGGTAACTCGGCAGTTAGAATCATTTGGTGTTTATACAGAGGGTGTGGGTCTGGTTCCCAGCACCCACATGCTGGCTTATAAATACTAGTATGCATGCACATGGTGCACATGCTTATATGCAGTCACAATACATATAAAATAAAATAAGTAAATCTAAAAGAAAATTTAAGTTCTTTTTTGAAATGGCAAAAATTATAAGCAAAATTATAATAAAATTATAAGCAAAAAAAAGTCTACAATCAATAATATATTACCAATATGTAATCAAATAGAGGACTGTGTTTCATTCTAATGTCAGTGAATAACATTTTATATTAAACGTGAAAGTTAAAGGGAAATTCTTTAAAATAGCCATAACAAAGAAATGTTACTTAACTCCTAAAGAAAGAGATTAATTGTAGCTTAATATATAAAGCGGATGAGGGAAAATAAAAAAGTATGGAAGTTTTATGCATTTTAAAAGATACGGTGGCTTATAGTATATATATAAATTCAATAAGTAACCATAAACAAAATATCCGTGTTGGTTTGATTGAGAATGGCTCTCGTGGCGTGTGCCTAGCAAAGCACATGGCCCTGGGTTCGGTCCTCAGCTCCGGAAAAAAAAAAAGAAAAAAAAGAGAATGGCACGCATAGACTCATGATTGAGTACTTGATCCCCACTTGGTGGAAATGTTTAGCCAGGATTAGGAATTTTGTTTTTTTGAAGGAGGAGCTTTGAGGTTTCAAAAGACATGAGCCATTTGAGGCAGTCCCTTTCTGCTTCCTGCTTGCGGTTCATGATGTGAGCTCTCGGCTGTTCCTGACACCATGCCTTTGCTGCTCTGCCATTATGAACTCCAGTCAATATGGCTAAGATCAAACACTCCGGCCAACACTCTGAGAACTCTCCGGAACCATCAGCCCAATTAAACATAGTCTTTTATAAGATGCCTAAGTCATGGTGTTTTATCAGAGCAATAGGAAAATAACTAGTAAAGTACCCATACAAATTACCCAAAAGAGGACAAAATAATTAAAGTATATAAAAATAAACACAAAAACAAAGGAGGAAAGCAAGAGATAAAATAGAAATAAATTACACAACAACAATTTCTCATCAGTAATTACTTCAAGTATAAATGAATTAAGCATCCCAATCAAAGTCGTTTAATGAAATAAAAACAAGATACAGCGTACTCTTACAAGGGACTCACTTTAGATTTAGGGTCACATGCAGACTGAATATGGAAAAATAAAAAAATACACAAACAGTAAACAAAATAAGGTAACTATATTGTATAAAATAGACTGTACATCAAACTCAGAAGAGATAACATAGGGACTAATATGAAGTCATGCGTCAAAGATTAATAGATGTAAATATACGCATGCATTTAATATCAAAGCATTTACAAAACAAATATTGACAAACCTAATTTTCTTTTGCTGAAATGTTTTTTCCCTTTTATTGTTTGTAAGTTATTTATGGGGAGAGATGACATTTTTTATATGTATCCATTTTTTCCCATCTTTATTAAATTGGGTATTTCTCATTTACATTTCAAATGTTATTCCCTTTCCCGGTTTCTGGGCCAACATACCCCTAACCCTTCTCCCTCCCCTTCTATATGGGTGTTCCCCTCCCCATTCTCCCCCCATTACTGCCCTTCCCCCAACAATCCCATTCACTTGGCAGGACCAAGGGCTTCCCCTTCCACTGGTGCCCCTACTAGGCTATTCATTGCTACCTATGAATTTGGAGCCCAAGGTGAGTCCATGTATAGTCTTTGGGTAGTGGCTTAGTCCCTGGAAGCTCTGGTTGCTTGGCATTGTTATTCATATGGGTTTTGAGACCATCAACTCTTAGTCCTTTCTCCTGGATTCTTCAACAGAGATTGATTCTCAGTTCAGTGGTTTTGCTGCAGTAGCCTATGTATTTACTGTATTCTGACTGTGTCTCTCAGGAAGATCTGCACCCAGTTCACCATCATGCACTTCTTTGCTTCATCCATCTTATCTAGTTTGGTGGCTGTATATGTATGGCCACATGTGGGGCAGACTCTGAATGGGTGTTACTTCTGCCTCTGTTCTACACTTTGCCTCTCTATTCCCTTATAAAGGGTATTCTTGTTCCCCTTTACAAGGAGGTGAAGCATCTACATTTTAGTGTCATCCTTCTTGGTTTCATGTGTCTGTGCATCTAGGATGGTAAATTCAAGGCATTTGGGCTAATATCCACTTATCAATGAGTGCATACCATGTATATTTTTTCTATGTTTGGGTTACCTCACTCAGGATGATATTTCCCAGTTCCATCCATTTGCCTATGAATTTCATAAAGTCATTGTTCTTGATAGCTGAGTAGTACTCCACTGTGTAGATGTACCACATTTTCTGTATCCATTCCTCTGTTGAAGGGCATCTGGGTTCTTTCCAACTTCTGGCTATTATAAATAAGGCTGCTATGAACATAGTGGAGCACGTGTCTTTTTTATATGTTGGGGCATCTTTTGGGTATATGCCCACGAGAGGTATAGCTGGATCCTCAGGCACTTCAATGTCCAATTTTCTGAGGAACCTCCAGACTGATTTCCAGAATGGTTGTACCAGTCTGCAATCCCACCAACAATGGAGGAGTGTTCCTCTTTCTCCACATCCTTGCCAGCATCTGCTGTCGCCAGAGTGTTTGATCTTAGCCATATTGACTGGAGTAAGGTGGAATCTCAGGTTTTGTTTTTTTGCATTTCCATATGACTAAAAGATGCTGAACATTTCTTTAAGTGTTTCTCAGCCATTACGGCATTCCTCAGCTGTGAATTCTTTGTTTAGCTCTGAACCCCATTTTTTTAAATAGGGTTGTGACAAAACTAAATTTAAAAAAGCAATACAATATAGACCACACTACCTCCTTGTAATGACTAGAACAAACATTTTGTTCAACAAAGAAACAACAAATAAGAACACCACCATGAACCAGCTGATCCAACAGATACATAGAACATTCCCAAGCAGCAACAGACACACATTCTTCTTAAACATGTAAGGTCATTGTCTGAAATGTATCACATCAGATCACAAACTAGTACTAAGAAATTCGAGAATACTAAAGTCATAACACATGAGTTTCTCTTACAAGAGCCCTCCGAAAGCTTAATGATCTCGTTGGATCACAGTACAGAAGCTCCACACAACTAAAGGAACAATCGACAGAATACGAAAGCAATCTGTGGTTTGTGAGAAATATTTATAATATTTATAGAAAATAGAAATATTTATATTGGAGTCTGTTAAAGGATCAATTTCTAAAATACAAACAACTTGATGGCAAAATGAAATAATCTAGCAATTAACCTGATTTTAAAAGGAGGCAATGATCTGAAGACACAAAATGGCTTTAGGCACCTGAAAGTGGGTGCTCAGTGTCAGTGATGAGAAAATTTTAAAGGTTACAATGAGGATGCAACTGTAGGAATTTCCTCCAAAAAATGAAAAAAGAACTGCTATAAGATCAACAACAACTTCAGAGCATTTATCAAATGGAAGTCAGAATCTCTAAGAAATATTTACACTCAGTGTTCATTTTAGCACAATTTACAACAGGCAAGCTGTGTAAGCAATTGAATGTTGTCTCAACAAATGAATGAAAAAGAAAATGTCATATCCACGAACAGAATACCCTCCAGACTTTAAAAAGAAGCTTATCATGCAGTGTGTAGCTTACAAGATGACGAACCCCTCACAGCATCATGGTGTGAGGTGCGACACAGTGTAAACTCACAGAGGCTGAAGTAGAACAGGGGCTGACCAGTTTACCCCAGTAAGTTTCTGTCAACCGGCAATCTAGAGTCATTCCAGAGAAAAGCTCAATGAGAAGGCCCCCTTACCAGACCTGCATAAAACAAGTCTCTATGGCACTTTCTTGATTTAGCTGTTAATGTGGGAGAGCCTGTCTCGGGGGCTACCCCTACTGTGGCAACCCTGGGCAGGTGCTCCTGAGCTGCAGAAAGCAAATGGAACAAGCCACAAGTAGCAAGCCAATGAAATGCCCCTCCATAGTATCTGCTTGCTGGTTCTGTCTCAAGGTTCTGACTTGAGTTCTTTCCCGACTTTACTTTATGATGGACTATGACTTTGGACATAACAAGCTGAAATAAGCTGTTTCCTCTCAAGCTGCTTTTTGTTGTCATGGTCCTTATCACAGCAATAAAAAGTAACTAAGTGAGAAATCAGAAAAAGGAAGAAATTAGTCCTATGAAGTATGGCTGTGACATACCTAACCATGTTCTGGGAAGGATAGTAGAACATTTAATCTTTAAGCTAGAAAAGCCATCAAGTACTCAAAGCTCAGTGAACTTCTCTATGGAAGCTTAGAAGGCAGGAATGTTGAGAACAATACAGATTGATAGAGGCCTGGCTTGTGAGATTTCGAGGAAAGTTTGAGAGTCCCATAAAGACTCTACTGAGGCCATTTGATATTTTGAGACTCTGTGGCTCTGAGAGCCAGGATGGACTTTCTCTAAAGACCTCCTTCCTGAGGACTAGCTTTTATGGTACCAGAAAGCAGCATGCAAACCTCCAAAGGAGGGAACAACCCAAAAGAGCCAGGATATCATAATAGCCCTAACAGTGTAAGAGTATCTTGGTGGTGTCCAATAACTCTCTAAATGGACTTAAGGTCCACTCAACAAGAGAGAAATCCAGCTTGGTACTGAAAACCTGGCCAGTCATCATGTCTACTTAAGCATGTATCTTGGAAGAGAACCCACAACCACTACTTTACTAAACCAATATAATCTATAACTACACTCTAAATATTTATCCCTATACCATAGATAACTTCATATATTCTCCTTGACGTGGATGGAAACCATTATAGAAAGCCACAGGCGACCAAACTACAGAGCTTTGGAGCCCAGGTCCAACTGCTACACCTGAAACACAGCTATAAACCTAAGGCTCAGGAGCCATTGCAGAGTGGACGCAGGAGTTCTGTAAGAGCCGGGGAACAGAGAATTTGCTGTGATATTGTCTCTCTTAGAAATGTCAGAGGACCTACACCTGTAAGGTCTCACCAACATGACTTCCAAAACATGAGTTAAGACAACACCAGTAGTCACACTAATATGTAAGAAAAAAAGGTATAACCATCAACAAAAAGACATAGGAAGCTAGAGAATACTGAAGGTGGGAGAAATAGTCTATCCCAGAGAAGAGCATATCTCTGAATGATCATTTCTGAAAAAACACATGCAAGTAACATTATACAGACTAAGTAGGTTTTACACACACACACACACACACACACACACCCACACACACACACAAATTAAAAACTAAATTTGAAAGAGGGCAAGAAAAGAATTAGAGTGAAGAAAGGGTATGGGGGAATAATATGGTTATATTATAATCTCAAAAAATAAAAATATATAATTAAAAATAAAATAAATGAGACAGTGGTTCTGGTTGGCTGGGGCTGAAGATTTAGCTGTGATTAACAATAAATCAGAACCACTGAAGCAAAACCTTTTGCTTTGCTGGGACAATTGATGCTGACTCAACTAGAGCTGAGAACAAGGTGATTAATGTGAGCCCAGCATCACTAAGGTGAATTCTTCTGGTATATTCTCTCAGGGTCAACACACAGAAGCTGTGGTCCAGAAGGGCTGAGGTTGTACCATGTTCTGATAGCTGAACTAAAATGTGTGTGAATAGTTTTCCCAGGTGACTGGTTCTGAAGGCATGGCTGTTCTCACAGAGAGCAGCTGAGGCTTGGTATGTGAGAGGGCAGAAGAACCCTTTAGTAAAGTTGTGGCCTCAGTTGCAGTAGAAGCCCCAGGATTGACGGAGTCATGGGGAGAAGCTGAGGCTTGACACCAAGAAGCAGGATCAGAGTCCCTGAGAGCCCAGGAGAAGTTATTGATAAAGTACAATCAGTTGCAACAAAGAGACCAGCATTCCAATATAATTATGTAGTGACTTTAAACATCAGCAGCTGCTAGCAGGTCAGTCTGGGATACAGAGAAACCATTGTGTGCTGCAAACAGAAGAGCTGGAGAAAAGGAGCCCACTGGAGCCCAGAGGATAATGAGTGAGTCCCAAATGTCAAGCGCGGAGCCTAATGCTGTTGAGCTTGAGTTTTGCTTTGTTTAGGTGGTGACTACACTCTGCTTCTTCCCTCTTTGAGCAAGAATGTAGGTAACTTATTTTTTATTTTACCTTCAGTTAAGAGGTTTTGGAATTTGAGAGATTTGGAAATGTTACAAAGATTTCAGCTATCTTAGACAAGGCTTGGGTGTTTGAGAGAGAGAGAGAGAGAGAGAGAGAGAGAGAGTGTCTTTGTACTACTAAGTGTGAATATTTTTAAATGATTTTAATTTTTTCATATAAAAATTTTTAGACACTATGGGGCTTTAAAATATTAGAATGTTTAATTTGAGAGCTTGGGGATGAATAGAGGGAAGGTTATGGTTTTACAGTTATATGTCTGTGTGTCAAGATGACAATGTGTCAATTGTTCTTGATAGATTTTTGTCAACTGGACACAATTTAGAGTCATTTGAGAATGAAGAACGTCAATTAAGAAAAGTTTCTACCCAGGAGTGGCAGGAGCCCTGCCTGATCTTCCTGGTCGCTGCCACCGCAGAGAGCCCATGGGCAGCACCCCGCGAGCGAACTTGAGCCTCGGGACCACAGGTAAGACCAACTTTTCTGCTGCAAGAAAGCGGCCTGGTGATCTCGGGACACACGGAGGCAGAATTCCTCTAGGACCGGGCACGTCCTGTGTTTACCAGAAGTCCCACACCCGCGGATCCCGGCCCGCAGCAGCTCTCTGCTCCCAAAACCCGTGGGAGAGACCTCACCGCCTGGTCAGGTGGGCACTCCTGAGGCTGCAGCGCAGAAGAGACCACCAACACTGCCCACCCCAGCCCACATCCCTGGCCCAAGAGGAAACTGTATAAGGCCTCTGGGGTCCTGTGGGAGAGGGGCCAGGTGCAGCAGGAGCCCTGCCTGAGACACCGCCGGAACCTGAAGGAAACAGACCGGATAAACAGTTCTCTGCACCCAAATCCCGTGGGAGGGAGAGCTAAACCTTCAGAGAGGCAGACACGCCTGCGAAACCAGAAGAGACTACTCTCTACATTACTGATTCAGAGGAAAGCACAGAATCCATCTGGAACCCTGGTGCCACGGAGGCTCCCGGAAGGCAGCGCAAGATCTTCCAGTTGCTGCCGCCCGCGAGAGCCCGATGGGCAGCACCCTGCCAAGCGAACTTGGAGCCCTGGACCACAGAGTGCAGACCAACTTTTCTGCTGCAAGTGACCACCCTGGTGAACTCAAGACACAGGCCCCCCACAGGAACAGCTAAGACCTGTAGAGGGACAAAACTACACACACAAAGCAGAACACTCTCATCCCCATAACTGGCTGAAAAAACAGTAAAACAGGTCTACAGCCTCTGACACACAGGCTTATAGGACAGTCTACTGTCAAATTAGCAGAACAAAGTAACACTAGAGATAATCTGATGGCGAGAGAGAGCGCGCAGGAACCCAAGCAACAGAAACCAAGACTACATATGGCATCATGAACCCAATTCTCCCACCAAAACAAACATACTGGAATATCCAAACACACCAGAAAAGCAAATCTAGTTTCAAAATCAGATTTGATCCATGATGCTGGGACTTCCAAGAAGGCGTGAAAAACTCCTTAGAGAACAAATAGAAGCCTACAGGAGAGGAATGTAAAAGTCCCTGAAAGATTCCAGGAAAACACAATCAAACAGTTGAAGGAATTAAATGGAAATAGAATCTACACAATGAATATTACTCAGCTATCAAAACATAGCAGGTTTATGAAATTTGCTAGGCAAATAGTTTGAACTGGAAAATGCCATCCTGATGAAGCTAACCCAATCACAGAAGAAAGACATACATGGTATGCACTCATTGATAAGTGGCTATTAGCCTAATGCCTGAATTACCCTAGTCCCTAGAACAAATGAAACTCAAAGCGGATGATCAAAATGTGAATGCTTCACTCCTTCTTTAAAGGGAACAAGAATACCCTTGGCAGGGGAATAGAGGCAAATTAAAACAGACACAGAAGACACCATTCAAGCCTGCCCACATGTGGCCCATATATACAGCCATCAATTAGAACAAGATGGATGAAGCAAAAAGAAGTGCAAGAGACAGTGTAGATCTCTACTGAGAGACACAGCCAGAATACCTAGCAAATAGGGAGGCGTGTCAGCAGCAAACCACCAACTGAGAACCCCCGTTAAGAGGAATCAGAGAAAAAAGAACTGGAAGAGCTTGGAAGGGCTCGAGACCCCATATATACAACAATGCCAAACAACCAGAGCTTCAGGGACTAAGCCCTGCCTAAAAGACTATACATGGACTGACCCTGGACTCTGACCTCATAGAGTAGCAATAGACCAATATCCTAGTAAGAGCACCAGTGGAAGGAAGCCCTGGGTCCTGTAAGACTGAACCCCAGTGAGGCTGAGCTTTTTTGGGGGGAGGTGGGGAGGAACACACCCATAAGGAAAGGGGAGGGGAGGGGATGTTGCCCAGGCTTGGAAGGAATAACCTCAGAAATGTATAAAAGGAAATATTCAAGTTAATAGAATGGCAGAAATTTTCACTGATAAGAAAAGAAGTTTCTGTTGGGTGAACTGTATGCAGAGCCTATGTGTCTTTTCTTGATTAATTATTGATATGGACAGTGCAAAGCCCTGGCCAGTGGTCCTGAATTGTCCTGAAAGACAGGCTGAGCAAGGAATGATGTGGTCCAGGCAGTAGTAAAAGCAACCTGTCTCCAAGACTTCTGTTCAGTAACTGCCTCTCTAGGTTCCTGCCCTGTCTTTCTTTTATGATGGACCTGAGTCAGGACATATAAGTTGATATAAAGCCTCTTCTCCCCAAATTGCCTCTGGTCATGGTCCTTATCACAGCAATGTAAACCCTAAGTAAGACATAGCTGAAGAAGTGAGAAATAAGGATCTGCTTTGTTCAGTCAGGAACAGGCATCAGTTGAGTCGTTATGCATCTTGAAGTTAGAAAACCTTTTGTTCCTACAATTAACATAGTTGTATTGACACATTAAATCTGACAGTAGAGTTGAGATGTTAGTTAGCATTCTTATACTGACAAATGTGATGCTAATGATGGAAAATCTGAATCAGAGTAAGTTGAGAGATATATTGCCACTAAAGCTGCAAAGATCAGCAATGTATATGACAAGGGTATCTTTCTACTTCACTATATGAAGGACCCTATGAATAATAATTAGCTCCATAAGAAGAAATATGAGAGAGACTTTGCAGAATTGAATGAGAGTGAAAACACAGCATATCCAAACTCATGAGACACAATGAAGGCAGTTCTAAGAGAGTAATTGCACATGAATTAAGTACATAAGAGAAGTTTTGAGCAAATAGCATACTAGTAATGTAATGGTACAATGAAAGCCCTGAGTTAAAAGAATAGGAAGGAATAGCAGCCATGTAAGGGTAGACAACAAAAGAAAATAAACTCAGACAAAGTCAATAAGAATTGAAACAAATGCAAAATACAAAGAATCAGTGAAAAGAGAGAGATTCTCTGAGAGAATTAATAGAGTTGACAGCCCTATATCCAAGAGGTAAGTAAAAGAGTGGAAGAAAAGATCAAAGAAACAAAATTAGAGATGAGGGGGATCATGACGACAAACAGACACTGAGGAAATCCAGAGATCATAGAGACATCACTGTAAGACATATAGTCCACCAAATAGAGAAATCTAAAGAGAAAAATGGGTAATTTGTTTCAATATGAGCACCACCTACGAAAAGTTAAATCAAAGATCGAGATAAGCAATTTAAATAGAGCTAATAGCTTCTAGTTAGATAAAACTCTAATTAGTCTCTCCTATCCAGAATGAATGCTGCTTCTGTCTCACAGAGGTTCATATATGTTCAGCTTAGTTGGTTCAGAGGGTCTTGTTCTCAGTGTCCTTGTTCGAGTTGGATCTGTAAACTACTGGAGATACAGAATCTCAACTGGCCATCTCTTTTCTAAAACTAAAACTTCGAGTGGCAAGACTAAGGTTACATTCATTTGAATTGTTGGCCAGGGGACCCATGGGCATCCCCAAACTTATCCAGGATATTGCTAAGACAGTGAGTTGCTCTCCACAAATTGACAGCAAGGGCTCCATTGCTATGGACAATGCAACTCATTGAAATAGAGAAATCAAATGGAGCCTACATAAATCTTCACCCTATTGATCTTTAGTATGGGAAAGATACTTTGTGGGCTACAAAACATTGCATGCTTTGGCCAAAAAAAACACTCTGACCTACAGTCTGTATCCCTGAAGACATGCTAGGGCAATGGTGGCCTAGAACATGGGACTAGCAGAAAATATCTGATTTGACTAAAGGCCCACTCCATGAGATGGAACCTATAACCAACACTACTTGGTAACTAGCATCACAGACCCCTAGTAGCCACAGAGCTTGGGATAAACTACATATACTAAAAGTATCAAATATGACTCTGGTGATGTTCTGCCTTGCTCATAGATCCAGTACTTACTCAGCAGCCATCATCAAGTTCTCTCCAGCAGATAGAACTAGTGCAGAACCCCAGCCAGATTTTATGTGAAGGATCTAAATGGGGCGTCTTCATCAATCCCTCCTCTCAGAGTTCAGGAACCCCACAAATGAGGGGTGAAGACAGGATCAAGGGATGAGCACCAGGAGAACAAGACCCTCTGAATCAACTAAGCTGAACACATATGAACTGTTGGAGACAGAAGCAGCCTGCACAGGACCTACATGGTTATACAAGTCCCCAGTATGCTTATAGCTTTCAGCTTGGTACTATGTGACTCCTGAGTTTATGAACAAGCAGGTCTCTTGGTTCTTCCACCCCTGCTCTTGAAGCTCTTTCCTTCTGTTGACATCTAGCCTCAATGTGATGGGTTTTCTTTCTCTTATTTTTATTTTTGTTATGTTTGATTATTATCTCTTAGAAGCCTGTTCTTTTCAAATGAGAGACAGAGAAATGAGTGAATCTGGAAGGAGGGAATGAGGAAGAACTAGAAGGTATAGAGAATTTATAGAATAAAACTAAAATAAAGCTTCTTAAATGACTCATGGGTAAATAATTACAACTAGGAAAACTCGTCCACAGTCATAAACTCCAGACTAGAAAGACAAATATAGGTATGTATTCCTTATACATGGATGTTAGCTGTTAGGTCAATGATGCATAGACTACAATCCATAGAAGTGGGTATGCAACGGACTGGGGTGAAATAGAAGTCCATAGGAAAGGAAAATAGATCAAGAGTTATAGATGGAGGAGAGGGCGCCAATGGGAGGTTCAGTGGGGAGGGAGATGCACAGGGACTGCGGATGTGTTCAGATGGTGTCCTTAAGCTCAAAGGAGAAATGGTGCAGGCCCCATTCCTAAGCTGAAAGCTATCTCCAGTTTATAACCACTTGGAAATGAAAATTTTGTTTCCTCTAAGGGAGCCTCTGAGGTTGGGCCAAAATCCTAGCCCACTTGAGCCATTACATTTGATAGCTGTAAAGAGCAAAGATTGATTCACTTGAGGTGAAACCCTGGATGATCAACACTCAGATGAGCCCCAACCCAAGAGTATTTGGTCAACACAAAGTTTGACTCAAAATGGAGACAGAGAAGTGGAGAGAAGGGGAGGAGGGGGGACAAAATTTTTCCAATTGAAAGTAGGGTCATATTTGAGACTAGGAATGAATATGATCAAAAATACACTGTATGAAATTCTCAAGAGTTAGTAAAAATATTCTTTTAAAAGGCACTGAAAACTGGGAAGTCGAAGATTACCAAAATAATACAGGCCATTGCCATTTGCCTGGTGCCTCTAGAACTTCTTAGCAACTCCCTGATTTGCTGAAGACAATACACACCGAACTTACAGGAATGAGAACCAAGCTGTAATTAGCCGAGAGACTCCTCCCTAAGGACTTCCAAGCTTTGCATATTTTTCAGAAGAAGCTATACAGTCTCTGGCTGGAGTCACATTCTGTATCCTATAACAAGTTAACAAATTTAAAAAGAATGGAATTCAACCACATATCTTATAGATTCTCAAACAATAGAAATTAAAAAAAACAATAGAGAATAAATCTGGATTTTTCAACCAAAAGATATGTGGGAAATTAAACATTTTAGAAGTATATAACATGAATAACATCTCAGTTTGTATTCTACTGATGTGATAAAACACCATAACCAAAAGCAACTTAAGAAGAAAAGAGTTTATTTGGCTTACACATTTTGATTACACTGCAGAAGAGAGAAGTCAGGTAGGCATTCAATGCAGAACTGAAGCAGAAGCAATAAAGGATACTCTTCCTGGCTTGCTCAGCATGATTTGCTCAGCGCCTTGCAAATCAAGACTACCAGAGTAGCACTGGCCTGATGGGTAGACCCTTCTACATCATTAACCAGGAAAGCTACTGTGGCTTACATACAGGAAGTGGAGTTTCAGCTGCTCAGGTGATTTGCCTCTTATAGGCTCTAGTTGTATCTAATTGAAATAATCTAACAAAGACAAATATCTTAAAGACTAACCTATATGTCACAGTCATTACAAGTCCTGCTCCCAAACCCCATGGGGCTCACCGCCCAGAACAAGTGGGCACTCCCTAGAAAGAAATGCTTTATAGCGATACAAAAAGTCCACAGAACTCCATTAGATTGGACCAGAAAAAGCTCCTCCTTCACATAATTAAAACACCAAATGCACAAAACAAACAAAAGAAACAAATCCAGCCCCTCCAAAGGATAATAAATGGCAAAGAAGCCAAACTAAGGCAATACACCTAGAAAAAGCAAGAAACTAATGGTTTTATAAAACAAGGAAGAAGACAAGCACAAATAATCTCACCTCCAAACACCGTATAACAGAAAGCATAATCACTATTCCTTATGCTCAATATAATGGACAATACCCAATAAAAAATAGATTAACAAACTGGATACTTAATGAGGACTAACACTTTGCTGGCTACAGAAACACACTGGGGCAGACAGACCTTTATGCAGTAAAGGCTGAAAAACGCTTTAGTAAATGGTTTTGAAGAAACCAAGCTGGGTAACCATTCTAATAACGAATAAAATCAATTTTCAACTAAAAGTCATCAAAAAAAGATGGAAAGGACACTTCATATTCTTTTTTCTTTTCTTTTTTTTTTTTTTTTCTGGAGCTGGGGTCCGAACCCAGGGCCTTGTGCTTGCTAGGCAAGTGCTCTACCACTGAGCTAAATCCCCAACCCCGGCACTTTGCTTCTTTATCAAAGGAGAAAAATCCACCAAGATGAACTCTCAATCCTAAATATCTATGTCCCAAATACAAGGGCACCTTCATACGTAAAAGAAACCATACTAAAGCTCAAAAGACACATTGCACCTCACACAATAATAGTAGGAGATTTCAACACCCCCACTCTCATCAATGGACAGATCATGGAAACAGAAATTAAACAGAGACATAGACAGACTGAGGGAAGTCATGAACCAAATGGACTTAACAGATATGTATAGAACATTCTATCTTAAAA
>NC_046154.1:127372456-127423909 GCF_011064425.1 Rattus rattus | reverse complement strand
AAATGGGAGAGTTAAGAAGGCAGACTGTGCTTGGTAGAAACTTAAAGCTCTGGAAGAAGCTATGAAGAAAGAGATTCTAAATGGCGTTCCGTGAAGTAAAGCATGTAAGTACCTTGGAGCAGGCTGAGAGGGCGCCTGCTGCTCGTCGCTAACGCTCATGGGGCTGCAGAGGGATGGGATGGAAGTCCTGAGCCCCTGCCTGCTTTCTCCTCGTGCCCTCTGTTCACTGCCTCACTCATTCCTGTTACAGGCCCTGGAAAGCACGCCATCCCACTTTGTAAAACAGAAACCCTTGGCTGAGAGGTAGCATTTCTACATTGGTACATCAAAAAGTATACCTGTATTCTCATTTTCAGCACCTATTTGCAAAAGAAGTGAAGATGTGGAATCAACCTAGGGATCTACAGCGAGTTAATGGATCAACCATATGGTTTATGTATACATGGCAGAGATATTATTAGGCAATAAAATGCACTATCCTGTCAATATATACACTCATAAATAGAAAGGGTTAATGTCCACGCCTTTACAGATGAGCTTGGAGGAGACATTGTGTCCAGTGAAATGTGGGGCACAGTCCACAAAGACCACATGTTTTCATCCATGTGTAGAGATTAAATAGAGATCTGTCAGTGGAGGGAGAACACTGATTTTGCCGAACCTGGGAAGTTAAGAGTAGTGGGTGACAGAGTTCTAGAGCATGGGGCAGATGATGTGTTGCTGCTATGTGCAAATGACTGGAAGAAAAGGATTCAGATGTTTCCCAACACAAAGCAGTAGTGTCTGATGAGCTTGATGCCTTCTAACTTCGTGCTATGTTGATCATTACTTACTGATACATATTGCATATATGCATTAAAATATTATATTCCACAAGTATAACCACAATTACTATGTCCGATTACAAATTTTAAAATACTGAATTCCTAAATACAAGGAACTATGGTGAGGCACACTCATTATCATACCAATTTAAAATTTCCTTTTATACTATTTGATTATTGAATAGAAGAATATATCTGCGAATTGGTCTGTGATGTAGCATAAACTATGCCCCATGCAGATGCTGAATATCTTAATGGAATATAGCCTAAAGTTTCCATGGTTTTTACCTTCTCAGTAACTGGGCTATTTAAGTCTCCAGTGTCAGACTGACCACTTCGCTTGTTCAGCTGCCCGGAGACTTAGTTTGTTCCTACCATCTGGAAGCTTGATCCAAGAGAACTGCCTGCTGTGGTAGTTGTTTCCAATTCTAAAATGGAATCACTGCCACTTGTTTGTAGTCCATTAGAGTGTGAGCTGACAGGTCTGAGTACACAGGAAGTTCGCTGAAATGGTAAGCTGCCATCAGGGGAGACAGGGGAGGGAGGAGCATCAGTTTATTGTTTCCTGACTTTCTTTCTTGTTTGCATTTATTGCTAAGCTGCAATGTACCCCTATAGATATCGTCAAGCTTACCTGACATTTAGGTGTGTGTAGCCAAGTACAACCATTATGGAAGCTGAACAATGAGTGTGGCTCTGCTTTCCTGTCATTTTGAAACTAGTGCTTTTTATCTCAGGAGTATCACCATCATCATCATCGTCGTCATCATCATCATCATCATCATCATCATCATCATTATCATTACTATTATAGTAAGTTTCCTTCTAAATCAATAAAATCTAGTTTGGAAAATCTTTGTTGTATGAATTTTGACAAGAGGCAAGCCTTGGAAGAAACCAAATCAATTAGTCAAATAAAGGATGATTTGCCTAGAAAAATCTCAATCAGTGTATCCATATTTTTAATAAATTTGTAAATTTTGATAATCAAATTTAAAACACACATTTAATTTTATTTGTAAATAGTGGTAAGCCTATAAAGAAAATAAAAATGTTTGATGCTACCACCTATATATAATTATGTTTAGATTTTAAAAAAAAGTTTTATAAACATTTTTTGCAGAGGCACCTTGAGCTCTAATAACAGAGTTAAAGTAGGAATTGCGGAATAATGCGTTAACATAGATCATATGGGCTGGCATTTTATACGAAATTGAAATTCTACATGGTCATAAACTGAAGAAAGAAAATATTATTTTAAGCTTCTAAATATTAAAAGCGAGTTTCAAAAAAACATTTTCCTTCTAAATATTGGACAATCAGAGAACTGTTCAATAGGGACCATCTCTTGTAAAATCAAGCTTCTGGAAGTTACATAATACTAATAGTTTTTTTTTTTCAAATGGAGGCTTTGAGGAAGTAAAGGGAAGATAAACTATTGGCTGAATTTTATATAATATTCAACACAATGTATTATAGACTTTAAAAATATGATCACAAAATACAGATCGCAGCTGAAGAGGATAGCTTCAACAATTGAAAATGAATCCTTCTGAAAATAAGTTCCTGAATTACTTTTAAAGTTATCCAAGGTTTCATAAATTGATGTTTTGAGCTTTAAAATAAATAGCCCTGTTTGCACACTGTAGTACAATGCTCAATAAAACTAGCATTAAAGGTAAAGGACTCTTTAATTACGAAATACAGATTCAGACTCTAGTTTTCTAAAAATTAATTTTTCTAATTTTTCTAAAATGTAGATTTTTATAGCTAACTGTAGAAATCTTTAGATCTCTTTCTTGAAATTTTTATGTAAAAGTGACTTGTTTTAAAACAACAAAAGCAACAAATTAGATACAGGCCTGAAAGATAAAGTAATGTCTTACCAGCTACTTTTCTGAAAGGAAAATGGGTCCTTCAATATTGTACTTGACATAAGCACATACTTTTCTTTGTGAAACGCTTTTCTGCATTATTTTAATAGGCTAGTTCATTTTAAAGAAACACGTTTTTAATGCTCACATTGATGAAAACATTTATTTTGCATCTCATCTAAATTATTCACAATACTCCCAGGATTTCATTCTCTTCCAGTTAGTACAGACTTATTTTCTATACATTTCAGTATGAACAATGTTATTTAGGCTCTAACCTGGCATGCTACAACCTCTGGCCTGTAGGCCCCTCCATTGCAAAGGTCTCCAGGTGCAGTTTGGGTAGCTGCAGGGTGAAGTCATTCCTAGTTAACAGTCCATGTGATGAGATCTGATCTCTCTGACTAAAGGAAAAAAACAGCATCAATGATAATTTCCCCTTCCAGACATTAACTGGGATGAACTGGGTCCCTTGAGCCCACTGGTGGGCTTGCATTGATAAGCTGGACCTGAAATCCATGAATAAATTTAAAGACTAATTGATTTTTCGTTACCAAATAAATCTCTAATTCAAGAGTGCTGGGGAATGTTAAGAAAAAGCATCCTCCTGCTTGAAATGAAAGAGAGGGAGAAGAGGCACAGAAGCCTTCTGATCAGGCGCTGAATTATTCCTTCACAGCTCCACTCGGAAAGAAATGGTGGGGAGGGGGACAAAATCAAAAGAAGCAATACAGTCCCCTATACCACTCCTCTTAAGCGTGTTGCTGACATTAGATCATGCATGTTGTACGATAGTTACTAGGGGCTGGGTTTTGAAAAGAAACTTCTCTAATACATGCTCTGGAACAGAACAAATACACTCAACACAAGGAGACTTTAAAATACAAGTAACCAAGGTTTGTTGTCACCTTAGTCTTCTAAACTGCAGGACTTAATTAAACAAGTCTTAGCAATAAATGCATGGAAACTGGCCTGGTCACAAAACCTCTAAATAAGATACTTGAAATAAAATCAGTAGCATTTGTACTAGAGTTTATAAGTATTTCAGAAAGGTAAGGACACAAGCGTGTCAGATGGATTCTATTCCACGACTCCTGTGGGCAGTTGATATCTTTTTCTTACCTTCTGGACAAATCAGGACACGCCGTGCAAATACAAAGAAACTCAGGATTTAACCTTGCATTCCCTGCACTCCAGGTTTGCATGTATAAAGTTCGTATTCATGAGCAGAAAGATTTTCATTAAACAGTACTCTAACATTTGTGTGTGGATAGTTTTTTAAATCTCTTTTTTCTTTTTGCTATCATGTTTTAAAATTCTATAAAGCTGCCTTATACCACCATTTTGTGAGCTGGTTCTGTGGTTAAAGGGCTTACCAGCAAGGCATTAGGATCTGAGTTTGGTTCCTGCCCACGTGAACAAACATTTTATGCAGAGGTGAGGAGGTGAGGTCACCGGATTATTGTTATCAATTTGAATGATCAGCTCTGATTCAGTAAGTGATCCTTGAAAAATATTCAAGGGAGGAAATCAACAAAAGGAAGATGTGATATCAAGCCTGTGCAAACACATGTGCACATACAAACACAACAAACATAAGCATCCACACACATATGCATACAATCTAATGGCCACGTGGCCGAGGATTTTTATGAAGATGCATGGTGCACATCAGAGAATGGTGTTAAGTATATAAAATAGACTAACTACTCCCAAAGGAGCCCTCATGGCATCCTGTCCTGCCTGACACCGCAGCTGGGACACTGTAACTCGTGCCTGCAATCTCAGCACACCAAGGCTGAGGCATGAGCTCCTGAAACCCAAGCCAGCCCTGGGCTACAAAACAAGTTGAAGATCAACCTGGACTACCTTAGCAAGACCCTGATTCAATCAATCAGTCAATTGATGATAACCGTCCACCTATTTTTGTTGGGCAACATGCATTATTGAATTATTTTGTAAATCAGTTAGGATGAAAGAGGCATAGACATCTCATGGATTGTCATATTCTGAAGTTTTTTTCCACAAACCAACATTTCCACAAGCAGAGACATTTTAATTATTCGTGCTAATCTATGGGTATAAGCCAGAGTCCTTGTTTTAAGTACCATTCCTGTCAGTAGTGGTGAGGAGGACGGCGAACCACGGCCAGGAGTATGCCTCCTGAAGTGGCGCTCCCTGCAGAGGTAATTCAGTAATAATGCTTAATTTCTAGCAAGTGGGCTTCCCCAGGCTTCTGCTCGGGATGAAAACCCTACTGCACAAAGTAAACTACATATTACAAGTGACCGCTGCTTCGGTGGTGACTTTGTTGGGTGTGTGTACCTTCCTTCTTCCTTTTCTGTCTTAGTGATCATTCAGATAAAAGAACACATTAATGTGGATTAAGGTACTGAGAATTTATCAACATCAAACCACTGGTGTTTTGCCTTCTACCCTTCTGAACCAGAGTCAATAGATCTAAATATTTACTGCCTGGCCAATTCATTTGTTTGATAAAAACTCACCCAGAATCAAAAGAAAATTTATTAAATTTGGGCTTTATTGGTCCTATTAGCTTTGAAAGTCAGGTTTAACTGTGGTATTGATGATTCTCTTTTTTCTGTGACAAAATTCACTAGGAATTCCCGGATGTCAAAACCCAAAAGCAGATTGCCTAATACAGGCATGGAGAGCAGCTGTACAGGTATGAATGGCGCGATGCCAGCATGGCAGCATCTTTAACTCAAGTGCTTTGGGTTCTAGCCTGTACGAAGGCTTGGCATACACAGTGAGCAGGTCACAACCTATATTTGATACTAACACCTGTAGTGTAAAACTTGAACAGTACCCCAGTCTGCCCTTTAATACTAAACGCCCTGAGGGTGTACACCTTTTCTTCTTTTATGCTTGGCCTAACTACATGTGAAATACTTCTAATTAGATTAAAATACTACTATTTGAAAGTTGACGGTGTTCTACTGAGTGCATTAGGACAAATAGTAGATGCTGTATCACAAGTGGTTCAATAAAATTCTGAAGATTGTTGCACTTTGACCTGGAACTTGGAAGGTGTCTAAAAGATGTTACTTGGCTGTAGGAAGTTTTTAGAAAAGTGCCGAAAAGTTGTGGACTTACTGTGTAATGGATGAGGTGGTATCAAGCCTAAGAACCTAGGAAGAACTATGGCCAGGAAGGGCCGTGCTCAAAGAAGCTGCAGAGGAAGCGCTGGGGAGACAGGACACAGGGGCGGGGAGGGGCTGGCTGAGAAAAGGGGTGCTGCTGAGGCTGTGTGTGCATATGGAAGGCAGCTCACGGGGCCAGCCAGAGAAGACTCTCTCCTGCTACAGTTCCCCTGGGAACAAAGGGCTGTACAGAAGTAGCTAAGAGACCTTTTCAAGGCAGATAATGTGGAACTGCCTTAGAAAACATAGTCACAAAATTACTCTCCTCCAGAAGAGAAGCATAAAGCAAATTCTAACTACTAAATTGTTTTAAGTAAAATTGAAAGTAGAAATCTTCTAGAAAACCCTTTTTAATTCCTATTTTTGGGGTTGAGATTTGGCTCAGTGGTAGGCGCTTGCCTGGAAGCACAAGGCCCTGGGTTGATTTAGCTCGAAAAAAAAAAAAAAAAAGAACTAAAGTTCCTATTTTAATATAAATTGGAATATAAAAATCAGTCACATGTCCATAGTTAAAATTATAATAGTCTCAAAATGGTGGTGTGGGTGCCTTTTCATCCCAGAACCTGGGAGCCAGAGGCAGGAGATCACTGAGTTCTGGGAGTAGCCTGGTCAACAGAGCAAGTTCCAGGAGTAGCTGGGGCTACGCATAGGAAACCATGTCTCGAAAAAAAAAATCAGATAGATACATACATACATACATACATACATACATACACACACATACATCATATATGGTAGACAGATAAATAGGTGGGTCATTAGATGAGATAGACAGACAAATAGAATGCATAATTCAAAAGTCAATCTTGAATTCTATCTATTTACATTGATCATTCTCTGATTGAAACTATATTCCTTTTTACTCTTACTAAAAGTATGTAAGATATTTTCTGCTTCAAACTGCTTAGTGATTCATTTTTAGTTAATTTAATTACTTATTTTAATTAATGCTCAGTGGATGTTTTTATATTTTATAGATTACATAGACGATATAACAGTGATATTTTAATAATGTTTTTAAAGATTTGTTTTATTTTATTCTTACATTTTACATATGTTTGTGTGTCTGCGTATAACGATGATATATTTTAAGAGTCCACAGAAGACGTCCCTTAGGGCCTCTGACTAGTCTTCTAGAGCTGTAGGAGCTCTTACTACTGAAGCTGTCTCTCCAGCTCCAGGCAGTATCTCAATCGTTTAAAGAATAAAAGAAAGTAATTTACATTACTCTGGAATTTTAATTTTTAGAGAGAAATTCACTTTTTCTCTTGCCTCCTGCTGACCTTTAAAAAGTAAGTATTTCCAACAGATAAGTCATAAGGCACAAGAGACAAAGAAACAGAACTCTAAAAACTCAAGAGGCTATCACGAAAAACTGTCTCTATGTGACTGTCTTTTAAACTATTATAATAATATTGCTTCTATCCATAGCCTCATACAGGTCTAATCCCGTTCCTGCTTTTCCATGACCTTTTACTAGATACAGACTACCAATGATACTTTCAGCACCTTCCTTTACCTCTTTTACAGAAAACTGATTTCTGACAGGTATCATCAACTATAGGGTTGGTCATCTCTAAAGAATTACTTAGTTCATCATTTATCATGCACAGGTATAAATCTTTCTGGACTCCATATATACTGTGATGTCTTGTTTTATGTCAACCTGACTCAAGCTAGAGTCATCTGAGGAAAGAATGACAAGTGCCTCCACAAAGTCTGATAGCAGGCAAGCCTGTGGAATATTTGCTTGATCAATAATTGATGTAGGTGGGCCCAGACCATTGTAGGTGGAGCTAAACCCTAGGTCCTGGGGTGTGTAAGAAAATAAACTGAGCAAGTTAAAAGGAGCAAGCCAGTAAGAAGTGTTCTCCTATGGCCTCGGCTTCAGTCCTTGCCTCTAGGTTACTATCATGGCTTCCCTCAGTAGATTATTTGGAGTCAAATTGCCCCCCACCCCCATACCCAAGATGCTTTGTTGTGATATCTACAGCAAAACAAATGAAAAAAAATAAAAAGATTATAAATAAATAAATAAATAAATAAATGAATAAACAAACAAACAAACAAACTGAAATGAGCAGACCATATAAAAGATGTCTAGAGATACTCCATTCAGGTACTGATTAAAAATAAAAAACTAATATTAGGACTTTTTTCCTCTTTTTTAATTAATTATATTCTCTTATTTTATCACAAAATATTTATTGGGTAATAATGGATTATAGTACATTATGGGACTTATTTTCATCTTTTTAATTCTTTTAATTTTTATTTATTCTTAAAATCAGTCTAAAACTATTTTTAATGTATTATGGCCTGCATTGCTTCAAAATAAACCTTTTACTACAGAATTTCCAATACACATTCACACAGCTATAATTAATCTTCAATCTTAGCATCCCAGGTTCAAGAAAAATGTATCTTCCAGACACAACAGGACTTGCACACGTATGAACTCACAGAGACTGTGATCACATGAACAAGACCCGTAAAAGTTCAATGACAAATCCCACAATGGAGAAGGAGATGTGGACGAAACCACCCCCAATCCTTATCAAGAAGCTGTTTATGAGGACACCTTCTGGAAAGGAGAACCCGTTTTCCCCATGCGTATCAACCACTTCAGGGCAGGTCCCACCACAACAGATGGCCAACACAAGACAGAGGCCATGGGGTCTATGTGCTTTGACATGTTCTGTTTTGTGTTTTGTCTTATTGGATCTTTTAAGCTTGTCTCGTTGATTTTCAAAAATGTGTGTGTGTGTTTTATGGGACTTTTTGTAATATGGAGAGAAAAAGAACATGAGTTTGGTAGGTAAGGAGGTAGGATCTAGAATAGTTGGGGAGAAAAATATGTATAAAATTAAATAAAATATATTAATTTACAAATAGTTTTGCCTTAGAAACAGAAAATATGTAAAATGTATTCTTCTGTCAGTGTAGCAAGCCATTTCATTTATCCTTTGCTCTACCTCCTCCTGGTGCATAATACATGTACAACACACACACACACACACACATACACACACACAGACCAGAGTTATTATTCTGAAAACTGATAAATACTTTACAAATCACAACCTAAACCATGGTGTCCCAGGACGTAAACAGCCCATGACCCATACCTGCTTTAGGACCTTGGCAGTCTCTCCGCAGAGGTAGGCACTCTGACGGCACTACAGACTTTTTTTAGGTCACAAAGCAGGAGATGAGAAACTAGCCTTAACCTGCACCTTGCAAAGCCAGAACTCTCCAATACTTCCAGCTGCTGTCACCAGAAATGAGGCAGTCAGCACCCAAACTATTTCCACAGTACAGCTACACCCCAGCCCAACCGTCCTACAGAACAGCTACATCTCGGGTATAGATTATAAATAGCTGACTTCTCGAATCGACCCATCAAGCTGGCCACATCCTGTTAACAATCCAGAAAACTGAATATTCAGATCAAATTATCAAGATGGACAGTCAGGTAACTTAATCATTTGTATTTTACATAGGTACTAGACAGCAAGAAAATCTTTAGGCTGCCATAAAGTGCTCCCACAAACATTGCCATGGTCTCCAGGCTGTAAACAAGCATAAAGCCCAAACTTGAAAAATAGACAAATATGTTTTACAAATTTATTTCAAAGTCTTTCCCACGAAGAAAATTTTTTTCCTCAAAATAAATTGTTTCTAAAATATAGGACACATGGAGACTGCTAAGTATACATGAATGGCCTTGCACTGTCTTATCCTCCGTTGTCAGGGTTCTAAGTCCTTCCTGTGTTGGCAATGTCATAGCTCATTAGGTCAGAATGACAGTGAACAACTTATGAATGACAACACAAAGAATGCTGCATGGACAGGGCTGTCAGCGTCAAGCTGGCTGTTGCTAACACCGTGTGCCTTTCAGCTCATCTTTGGGAAACCAGTTTTTTAAAAATGAGGGGTTACAGCGTTCAAAGATCCTTAAGTACCACATAGATGGCCCTTGTGAGCCACTAATTGCTGCTTTTTAGAGGTAACTGTAAAAGTACAATCAGTTCATAAGTAAAAATGATCTCACAGTGTTTCGCTCCTTTTAATTTTGACGAAAATCTAAAGGATAATATTGTATCATAATGTGTCCTGGTCAGCACTTTCATGAGAGGATTATAGAATCATACTGGAAGCCTGGGGCAGCCATGTCCAGGCTAAGCTCCCTTTTATTCCCCAGCATGCCCCCTAAATAGACATGAGTGTCTTTTTTACTGCAGCATAGTCAAACTGGTCATTACCTGTACAGTTAGTTAGCATCTTTCCTAGGTGCTCTCACCGCGCTGGCTGTGGCGTTTTCAATAGCCTATTGATTAGGCAAAGTAAATGCAGATGTTATTTACAACAATCAAATAAACAAAATAGATGGCAATACCATCAAGACCTTTGAGTGGATTATGGAAATACGCTTTTTTATGTTTGGACTAGATGAGGGTAAAAGTTTGACTCATTCAAACATCTGATAAGTAGCAGGATGGTGATGGATGCTGTGGATATAGAAGTCAGGAGACGGAATTCCATCCCTCAATGACTTCCAGCTCCAGTGGCATAATTAATCTCTCGGAGTGTGTTTTCCAGCCTCTCATTTATCCACTGTGGTTTGTTCTCCTCTCAGTGGCTCTCCCACCTTCTTTCTCTGCCAGAATATTATGCTAATCAATCTTAAACCTTTATCTAGCACTGAGTTTCCCTAAGGTTCCAGAAAACATGTCTGCTGGTTATTTCATTACTAAACCAAATACGTGAAAAGTGAAACTCCTTTTCCTACATAAAGGTAGATACATTCATTCAGTCGGGACCTCCCATTACACAGACCCTCCTCCCAGACTTTTACTCAAAGCATTGCCATTTGCTAAGTTTTGTATCTTTTGCTCTTGCTCACCTACACTGACAACCTGATCCCTCTTTTCAGCACTCATCTAGCCCTAAAGGATGGCCTGCTAACAGAACTCTCTCTCAAACAGCTCTTAAACATGACTCTATTAAGCCCCATCTCTTGTTGTCTTGTATGTGATATACATGAAAATATCTGGCTGTTTACATATGTTTATAGACTTGCTCACGTAAATATGCCTTTTCATTTTTCTTCATACTGTGGGGGCCAACCCAACTCACATGCCCCTAATCCTCTAAAAAAGCCTTCACATAACTCCTGGGATTGCTAAGGATGCCCCACATTTGAATAACTACATAGATGTGCAAGACCATGTTTGTGGATGTGTACTCATCAAGGGTTGCTGGATTTAGTGTCTCATTGTTGAAAGAGACACTATGATTGGTATACAGCTGAACTAAACCCAACCAACGGACTCAGAGGAAGAAAATAATATGAAAAAGGATGAAGATAATGCACAGAACCTACTAAACACCACTGTGTGTGTGTGTGTGTGTGTGTGTGTGTGTGTGTTACAGAGAGAGACAGACAGACAGAGATGGAAAGAGAGAAAAACCGAAAGCAAACAAAGAGACTGAGGCAAAAAGCACCCAAAAGTCTGAAAGTTGCTTCAAAAAAATATAGTTGAGAGCAGTAATGATCATATTTCATTGTACACCTGGCACAAAACTAACAGAAATGAAGGAAAGATATTTTTAAAGGTACAGTGGTAGACAACTTCCAGAATTCTGGAGGATGACGAAACATCCTGACCAAGGAAGGCAAATGCTCAACAAAGATGAACAAACAAATTTCACAATGGAAACATGTTAGAATAATCACCCCCAAGTCAGGGAGATGTTAAAAGCATCAAGAAAATGACTTGTCATAAGCAGGGAGGTAATGTCTGCTAAACTAACAGCACATTTTTACACAGAACCTTGGACCATGCTAACCTAGAACATTATCCTTAGCAAAAATGCCACATAAACCATAAAGACACAAGGCCTGCAGGCACACAAAACTCAGGTTCATCACCTGGACTTATAGTAAATTCTTTTAAAAAGTTCTTAGGGAAAAAAAAAATAATACAGGCTAGGGAGGGGTAACTTCGGCAGTTAAAATCATTTGGTCATTTTTATACAGAGGGTGTGGGTCTGGTTCCCCCTTGCCCACATGCCCAACATAAATACTAAGTATGCATACACATGAATTGCACATGCTTATATTAAATCACAATACATAAAATAAAATAAGTAAATCTAAAAGAAAATTTAAGTTCTTTTTGAAATGGCAAAAATTATAAGCAAAATTATAATAAAATTATAAGCAAAAAAAGTCTACCACAATCAATAATATATTACCAATATATAATCAAATAGAGGACTGTGTTTCATTCTAATGTCAGTGAATAACATTTTATATTAAACGTGAAAGTTAAAGGGAAATTCTTTAAAATAGCCATAACAAAGAAATGTTACTTAACTCCTAAAAAGAAAAGTTAATTGTAGCTTAATATAAAACGGATGAGGAAAATAAAAGTATGGAAGTTTTGTATGCATTTAAAGGTACGATTGGCTTATAATTATATATAAGTTCAATAGTAACCATAAACAAAATATCCGTGTTGGTTTGATTGAGAATACTTTCGTGGCGTGTTACTAGCAAGCCACAGCCTGGGTTGGGGTCCTCAGCTCGGAAAAAAAAAAAAGAAAAAAAGAGAATGGCACGCATAGACTCATGATTAGTGCAGTCCCCATGGTGGAAATGTTTAGCCAGGATTAGGAATTTTGTTTTTTTTTTGAAGGAGAACTTTGAGTTTTCAAAGACAAGCCATTTAAGAGGCAGTCCCTTTCTGCTTCTTACGGTTTCATGTGTGACTCTCACGGCTGTTCCTGACACCATGCCTTTGCTGCTCTGCCATTGTGAACTCCAGTCAATGTAAGCTAAGATCAAACACTCCGGCCAACCTCTGAAACTCTCGGAACCATCAGCCCAATTAAACATAGTCTTTTATAAGATACCTAAGTCATGGTGTTTTTATCAGAGCAATAGAAAATAACTAGTAAAGTACCCATACAAATTGCCAAAAGGACAAAATAATTAAAGTATATAAAAATAAACAAAAAACAAAGGAGGAAAAGCAAAGAGATAAAATAGAAATAAATTACACAACAACAATTTCTCATCAGTAATTACTTCAAGTATAAATGAATTAAGCATCCCAATCAAAATCGTTTAATGAAATAAAAACAAGATACAGCGATACTCTTACAAGGACTCTTTAATTTAGGGTCACATGCAGACTGAATATGCGGAAAAATAAAAATACACAAACAGTAAACAAAATAAAGGTAACTATATTGTATAAAATAGACTGTACATCAAACTCAGAAGAGATAACATAGGACTAATATGAAGTCACATGCGTCAAAGATTAATAGATGTAAATATACGATGCATTTAAGATCCAAAGCATTTATAAAACAAATATTGATAAAACTTAATTTTCTTTTGCTGAAATGTTTTTTCCTTTTATTGTTTGTAAGTTATTTTAGGAGAGATGACATTTTTTTATATGTATCCATTTTTTCCCATCTTATTAAAATTGGGTATTTCATTTACATTTCCAAATGTTATTCCCTTCCCGGTTTCTGGGCCAACATACCCTTCTCCCACTCCTTCTATACTTGGGTGTTCCCTCCCATTCTCCCCCAGCCTGCCCTTCCCCCCAACAATCCCATTCACTTGGCAGGACCAAGGGCCCCCCTTCACTGGTGCCCCTAGGCTATTCATTGCTACCCTATGAATTTGGGCCCAAGGTGAGTCCATGTAGTCTTTTGGGTAGTGGCTTAGTCCCCAAAGCTCTGGTTTGTTGGCATTGTTATTCATATATGGGGTTTGGACCTTCAACTCTTTTCTGTCCTTTCTCTGATTCTTCAACAGGGGTCCCGTTCTCAGTTCAGTGGTTTGCTGCTGGCATTCGCCTATGTATTTGCCATATTCTGACTGTGTCTCTCAGGAGAGATCTACACCCAGTTCCTGTCAGCCTGCACTTCTTTGCTTCATCCATCTTGTCTAGTTTGGTGGCTGTGTATGTATGGGCCACATGTAGGGCAGGCTCTGAATGGGCATTCCTTCAGTTTCTGTTCTAAACTTTGCCTCCCTACTCCCTCCTAAGGGTATTCTTGTTCCCCTTTTAAAGGAGGAGTGAAGCATCTGCATTTTGGTCATCCTTCTTGAGTTTCATGTGTCTGTGCATCTAGGGTAATTCGAGCATTTGGGCTAATATCCACTTATCAATGAGTGCATACCATGTGTGTTTTTCTGTGTTTGGGTTACCTCACTCAGGATGATATTTCCCAGTTCCATCCATTTGCCTATGAATTTCATAAAGTCATTGTTCTTGATAGCTGAGTAGTACTCCACTGTGTAGATGTACCACATTTTCTGATTCATCTCTGTTGAAGGGGCATCTGGTTCTTTCCAACTTTATTTCTATAAATAAGGCTGCTAACATAGTGGAGCACGTGTCTTTATATGTTGGGGCATCTTTTTGGGTATATGCCCACGTAGGAGGTATAGCTGGATATCAGGCACTTCAATGTCCAATTTTCTGAGGAACCTCCAGACTGATTTCCAGAATGGTTGTACCAGTCTGCAATCCCACCAACAATGGAGGAGTGTTCCTCTTTCTCCACATCCTTGCCAGCATCTGCTGTCGCCAGAGTGTTTGATCTTAGCCATATTGACTGGAGTAAGGTGGAATCTCAGGTTTGTTTTGATTTGCATTTCCCTTATGACTAAAGATGCTGAACATTTCTTTAGGTGTTTCTCAGCCATTCGGCATTCCTCAGCTGTGAATTCTTTGTTTAGCTCTGAACCCCATTTTTAAATAGGGTTATGACAAAGCTAAATTTAAAAAAGCAATACAATATGAGACCACACTACCTCACTTAGCAATGACTAGAACAAACATTTGTTCAACAAAGAAACAGCAAATAAGAACACCACCATAGACACGCTGATCCAACAGATACATGGAGAACATTCCCAAGCAGCAGCAGACACACATTCTTCTTAAACATGTGAAGGTCATTGTCTGAAATGTATCACATCAGATCACAAACTAGTCCTAAGAAATTCGAGAATACTAAAGTCATAACACATGAGTTTCTCTTACAAGAGCCCTCCGAAAGCTTAATGATCTCGTTGGATCACAGTACAGAAGCTCCACACAACTAAAGGAACAATCGACAGAATACGAAAGCAATCTGTGGTTTGTGAGAAATATTTATAATATTTATAGAAAATAGAAATATTTATATTGGAGTCTGTTAAGGGATCAATTTCTAAAATACAAACAACGATGGCAAATGCGATAATCTAATTTAATTAACTTGATTTAAAAGGAGGCAATGATCTGAAGAGACACAAAAATGGCACAGGCACCTGAAGAGGTGAAGTTGAAATAGTGATGAGGAAAATTTTAAAGGTTACAATGAGATGCAAATCAGAAATACCCTCCAAATAAAAAGAGAACACTATAAGATCCAACAACCCCACTTCAGAGCATTTATCAAATGGGTCAGAGTCTCTAAGAAATATTTACACTCAGTGTTCATTTTAGCTATTTACAACAGGCAAGCTGTGTAAGCAATTGAATGTTGTCTCAACAAATGAATGAAAAGAAATGTCATATCCATTTAAACAGAATACCCTCCAGACTTTAAAAAACTTATCATGCAGTGTGAAGCTTACAAGATGAGCGAACCCCACACAGCATCATGGTGTGAGGTGCGACTAGTGTAAACTCACAGAGGCTGAAGTAGAACAGGGGCTGACCAGTTTACCCCAGTAAGTTTCTGTCAACTTGACATAATCTAGAGTCATTCCAGAAGAGAAAAGCTCAGGCGAGAAGACGCCCCCTTACCAGACCTGCATATAAACAAGTCTCTGTAGCACTTTCTTGATTAATGATTAATGTAGGAGAGCCTGTCTCAGAGGGCTACCCTACTGTAGCAACCCTGCAGCCTGCTCCTGGGCTGATTAAAAAGCAAATGGGACATGTCACAGTAGCAAAGCCAATGAGAAATGCCCTCCATGGTATCTGCTTTAGTTCCTGTCTCAGGTTCCTGACTTGAGTTCTTTCCCGACTTCCCTTTATGATGGACTATGACTGGGACATGTGTAAGCTTTAAAATAAGCTGTTTCCTCTCCAAGCTGCTTTTTGTTGTCATGGTCCTTATCACAGCAATAAAAAGTAACTAAGTGAGAAATCAGAAAAAGGAAGAAATTAGTCCTATGAAGTATGGCTGTGACATACCTAACCATGTTCTGGGAAGGATAGTAGAACATTTAATCTTTAAGCTAGAAAAGCCATCAAGTACTCAAAGCTCAGTGAACTTCTCTATGGAAGCTTAGAAGGCAGGAATGTTGAGAACAATACAGATTGATAGAGGCCTGGCTTGTGAGATTTCGAGGAAAGTTTGAGAGTCCCATAAAGACTCTACTGAGGCCATTTGATATTTTGAGACTCTGTGGCTCTGAGAGCCAGGATGGACTTTCTCTAAGACCCCTCCTTTCCTGAGGACTAGCTTTTTATGGTACCAGAAAGCAGCATACAAACCTCAAAGGAGGGAACAACCAAAAGAGCCAGGATATCATAATAGCCTAACAGTGTAGAGTATCTTGGTGGTGTCAATAACTCTCTAAATGGACTTAAGGTCCACTCAACAAGAGAGAAATCCAGCATTGGTACTGAAAACCTGGCCAGTCATCATGTCTACTTAAGCATGTATCTTGGAAGAGAAACCCCACAACCACTACTTTGCTAAACCAATATAATCTATAACTACACTCCAAATATTTTATCCCATACTCATGGATAACTTCATATATTCTCCTTGGACGTGGATGCAAACCATTATAGAAAGCCACAGGCTAACCAAACTAGAGAGCTTTGGAGCCCAGGTCCAACTGCTACACCTGAAACACAGCTATAAACCTAAAAGCTCAGGAGCCATTTGCAGGTGGACGAGGAGTTCTGTAAGAGCGGGAACAGAGAATTTGCTGTGATATTGTCTCTCTCTTAGAAATGTCAGAGGACCTACACCTGTAAGGTCTCCCAACATGACTTCCAAAAATGAGAGTTAAGACAACACCAGTAGTCACACTAATATGTAAGAAAAAAGGTATAACCATCAACAAAAGACATAGGAAGCTAGAGAATGACTGTGGGAGAAATAGTCTATCCCAGAGAAGAGCATATCTCTGAATGATCTCATTCTGAAAAAACACATGCAAGTAACATTATACAATTCAGTAGGTTTTACACACACACACACACACACACACACACACACACACACACACACAAATTAAAAACTAAATTTGAAAGAGGCAAAAGAATTAGAGTGAAGAAAGGTATGGGGGAATAATATGGATTTATATTATAATCTAAAAAATAAAAATATATAATTAAAAATAAAATAAATGAGACAGTGGTTCTGGTTGGCTGGGGTTTTGAAGATTTAGCTGTATTAATAACAATCAGAACCACTGAAGCAAACCTTTGCTTTGCTGGGACAATTGATGCTGACTAACTAGAGCTGAGAAATTAGTGGTGATTAATGTGAGCCCAGCATCACTAAGGTGAATCTTCTGGTTATATTCTCAGGGTCCAGCACACAGAAGCTGGGTCCAGAAGGGGCTGAGGTTGTACCATGTTCTGATAGCTGAACCAAGTAATGTGTAATAGTTTCACAGGTGACTGGTTCTGAAGGTATAAACTGTTCTCACAGAGAGCAGCTGAGGCTAAATATGTGAGGGCAGAACCCTTTAGTAAAGTTGTGGCCTCCAGTTGCAGGAAGCCCAGGATTGACGGAGCATGGGAGAAGCTGAGGCTTGACAAGAAGCAGGATCAGAGTCCTGAGAGCCCAGGAGAAGTTATTGATAAAGTACAATCAGTTGCAAACAAAGACCAGTATATTCAATATAATTATGTAGTGACTGACGAAAAACATCAGCGGCTGCTTCTTGAGAGTCAATTTGGGATACAGAGAAGCCATTGTGTGGCAAACAGAGAGCTGGAGAAAAGGCCCACTGAGCCCAGAGGATAATGTGAGTGAGTCCCAAATGTCCATGGAGCCTAATGCTGTTGAGCTTGAGTTTTGCTTTGTTTAGGTGGTGACTACACTCTGCTTCTTCCTCTTTGAGCAAGAATAGGTAACTTATTTTTTATTTTATATTCAGTTAAGAGGTTTTAGAATTTGAGAGATTTGGAAATGTTACAAAGATTTCAGCTATCTTAGACAAGGCTTGGGTGTTTGAGAGAGAGAGAGAGAGAGAGAGAGAGAGAGAGTGTCTTTGTACTACTAAGTGTGAATATTTTTAAATGATTTTAATTTTTTCATATAAAAATTTTTAGACACTATGGGGCTTTAAAATATTAGAATGTTTAATTTGAGAGCTTGGGGATGAATAGAGGGAAGGTTATGGTTTTACAGTTATATGTCTGTGTGTCAAGATGACAATGTGTCAATTGTTTGATAGATTTTTTTGTCAACTATGGACACAATTTAGAGTCATTTGAGAATGAAGAACGTCAATTAAGAAAAAGTTTTCTGCCAGGAGTGGCAGGAGCCCTGCCAATCTTCCTGGTCGCTGCCACCCATGAAGGCCATGGCAGCACACCCTGAGACGAACTTGAGCCTGGGACCACAGGTAAGACCAACTTTTCTGCTGCAAGCGGCCTGGTGATCTCGACACACGGAGGCAGAATTCTCTAGGACGGGCACGTCCTGTGTTTACTAGAAGTCCCACCACGGATCCTGGGGCCCCAGCAGCTCTCTGCTCCCAAACCCGTGGGAGAGACCTTACAGCCTGGTCAGGTGGGCACCTGAGGCTGCAGATGGAAGAGACCACCAGCACACCCACCTGCCCCTACATCCCCTGGCCCAAAAGAGGAAACTGTATAAGGCCTCTGGGCTCCCGTGGGAGAAGGGCCCAGGGCGGCCCAGGAGCCCTGCCTGAGACACCGGAACCTGGAAGGAACAGACCAGATAAACAGTCTCTTCTGCACCTAAATCCCATGGGAGGAGAGCTAAACCTCAGAGGCAGACACGCCTCAAGCAAAACCAAGAGACTGCTCTCTACACACACACTGATTCAGAGGAGCACAGAATCCATCTGGAACCCTGGCACGGAGGCTCCCCGGAAGAGGCAGCTAGATCTTCCCAAGGTTGCTGCCGCCGCAGAGAGCCCGTGGGCAGCACCCTGCGAGCGAACTTGGGCCTAAGGACCACAGGTAAGACCAACTTTTCTGCTGCAAGTGACCTGCCTGGTGAACTCAAGACACAGGCCCACAGGAACAGCTAAGACCTGTAGAGGGACAAAACTACACACACTAAAGCAGAACACTCTGTCCCCATAACTGGCTGAAAAGAAAACAGTAAAACAGGTCTACAGCACTCCTGACACAGGGCTTATAGGACAGTCTGGCCACTGTCAGAAATAGCAGAACAAAGTAACACTAGGAGATAATCTGATGGAGAGCAGCTTGAGGAACCCAAGCAACAGAAACCAAGACTACATGGCATCATCGAGCCAATTCTCCCACCAAACAAACATGAATATCCAAACACAGAAAAGCAAGATCTAGTTTCAAAATCATACTTGATCATGATGCTGGAGGACTTCAAGAAAGACGTGAAGAACTCCCTTAGAGAACAAGTAGAAGCCTACAGAGAGGAATCGCAAAAGTCCCTGAAAGAATTCCAGGAAAACACAATCAAACAGTTGAAGGAATTAAAAATGGAAATAGAATCTACACAATGGAATATTACTCAGCTATCAAAAACAACGAGTTTATGAAATTTGTAGGCAAATGGTTGGAACTGGAAAATACCATCCTGAGTGAGCTAACCCAATCACAGAAAGACATACATGGTATGCACTCATTGATAAGTGGCTATTAGCCTAAATGCCTGAATTACCCTAGATGCCTAGAACAAATGAAACTCAAGACGGATGATCAAAATGTGAATGCTTCACTCCTTCTTTAAAAGGGGAACAAGAACACCCTTGGCAGGGAAGAGAGAGGCAAAGATTAAAACAGAGACTGAAGGAACACCCATTCAGAGCCTGCCCACATGTGGCCCATATATATACAGCCACCCAATTAGACAAGATGGATGAAGCAAAGAAGTGCAGAAGGTAGATCGCTCCTGAGACACAGCCAGAATACAGCAAATACAGAGGCAGAATGTCAGCAGCAAACCACTGAACTGAGAATAGGACCCCGTTGAAGGAATCAGAAGAACTGGAAGAGCTTGAAGGGGCTCGAGACCCCATATGTACAACAATGCCAAGCAACCAGAACTTCCAGGGACTAAGCCACTACCAAAGACTATACATGGACTGACCCTGGACTCCTGACCTCATAGGTAGCAATGAATATCCTAGTAAGAGCACCAGTGGAAGGGGAAGCCCTGGGTCCTGCTAAGACTGAACCCCAGTGAACTAGACTTTTGGGGGAGGTGGGGAGGAACACCCATAAGGAAGGGGGAGGGGGAGGGGATGTTTGCCGGAAAGGGAAAGGGAATAACACTAAAATGTATATAAGAAATATTCAAGTTAAAAAAAAAAAAAAAAAAAAAAAAAAGAATGGCAGAATTTTCACAAAAAAAAAAATAAGAAAAGTTTCTGTTGGAGTGAACTGTATGCAGGCCTATGTGTCTTTTTCTTGATTAATTATTGATATGGACAGTGCAAACCCTGGCCAGGTGGTCCTGAATTGTCCTGAAAAGACAGGCTGAGCAAGGAATGATGATCCAGGCAGTAGTAAGCAACACTGCTCCAAGACTTCTGTTCCAGTAACTGCCTCTAGGTTCCTGCCCTGTCTTTCTTTTATGATGGACTGTGATCAGGACATATAAGTTGATATAAAGCCTCTTCTCCCCCAAATTGCCTCTGGTCATGGTCCTTATCACAGCAATGTAAACCCTAAGTAAGACATAGCTGAAGAAGAGAAATAAGGATCTGCTATTCAGTGGGAACAGGCATCAGTTGATCAATATGCATCTTGAAGTTAGAAAACCTTTTGTTCCTACAATTAACATAGTTGTATTGTACATTAAATCTAGTAGGGAGTTGAGATGTTAGTTAGCATTCTTATACGCAACAAATGTAATTACTTTAATGATGGAAAATCTTTTAAATTCAAGAAAAAGTAAGTTGAGAATATGTGCCACTAAAAGCTGCAAAATCAACAATGACAAGAAATTATCTTTCTAACTAATATGAAAGGACCCTAGATAATAATTAAGCTCCATAAGAAGAAATTTTTAAAAAATGAAGACTTTGCAGAATTGAATGAAATTGAAAACACAGCATATCCAAACTCATGAGACACAATGAAGGCAGTTCTAAGAGGTAATTGCATAGAATTAAGTACATAAAAGTTTTGAGCAATAGCATACTAGTAATGTAATGGGTACAATGAAAGCCCTAGTTAAAAAAGAATAGGAAGAATAACAGCCTCAAGGGAGTAGACAACAAGAAATAAACTCAGGGATGAAATCAATAAAATTGAAACAAATGCAAAAATACAAAAGAATCAGTGAAAACAAAAAAAAAAAGGATTCTCTGAGAGAATTAATAAAGATTGACAAGCCCTTATCCAAGGTAAGTAAAATTGGACAGAAAGATCCAAGAAACAAAATTAGAGATGAGGGGGATCATGACAACAGACACTGAGGAAATCAGAGAATCATAAGACATACTTTTAAAGAAGCCTAGTCCACCAAATAGAAAATCTAAGAGAAAATGGGTAATTTGTTCAATAGACACCACCTACCAAAAGTTAAATCAAGATCAAATAAACAATTTAAATAACTAATAGCTTCTAGTTAAATAAAAACTCTAATTAAGTCTCCTATCCAAATGAATGCTGCTTCTGTCTCTGAGAGTTCATATATGTTCAGCTTAGTTGGTTCAGAGGGTCTTGTTCTCCCAGTGTCCTTCATTGGAAAGTTGGATCTGTCATTTCTGGAGATAGAATCTCAACTGGCCATCTCTTTTCAAAAACAAGGCTTCCAGTGGCAAGCAGGTTACATTCATTTGAATTGTTGGGGGGACCCATGGACATCCCCCAAACATCCCAGGATATTACTAAGACAGTGAGTTGCTCTCCACAAATTGACAGCAAAGGGCTCCATTGCTATGGACAATACACATGCAACTCATTGAAATGGAGAAGTCAAGATGGAGCCTACATAAAATCTTCACCTATTGTTCTCTTTGGTATGGGAAGATACTTTGTGGGCTACCAAAAGAGAAACATTGCATCAACACAGCCAAAAAAAAAAAACACTCTGACCTACAATCTGTCCTAAAAAGACATGCTAGGGCAAATGGTGGCACAGAACTAAATGGGACTAGCCAGAAAAATCTGATTTGACTAAAGGCCCACTCCATGAGATGGAACCTATAACCAACACTGTTCAATTTGAGTAACTAAGCATCACAGACTAGATAGCCCTGAGACTTAGGATAAAACTAAACACTACTAAAAAAAGTATCAATATGACTCTAGTGGATATTCTGCTGTACTCATAGATCAGTACCTTACTCAGCCATCATCAAGAAGTTTCTCCAGCAGCAGATGGGGAACAATTGCAGAGACCCACAGCCAGATTTTATGTGAAGGATCTAAATGGGGCGTCTTCATCAAATCCCTCCTCTCAGAGTTCAGGGAACCCCCCACAAATGAGGGAGGTGAAAAGACAAGGATCCAAAGAGGATGAAGGACACCAGGAGAACAAGACCCTCTGAATCAACTAAGATTTGAACACATATGAACTGTTGGAGAACAGAAGCAGCCTGCACAGGACCTACATGGATTGCTACCAAGTCCCCAGTATATATTATAGCTTTCAGCTTAGTATTTTTATAATGACTCCTGAGTTTATGAACAAGCAGGTCTCTTGGTCTTCTGCCTGCTCAAAGCTCTTTTCCTTCTGTTGGCTTGTCTAGCCTCAATGTGATGGGTTTTTCTTTCTCTTATTTTTTTTTATTTTGTTATGTTTGATTATTATCTCTTAAAAAGCCTGTTCTTTTCAAATGAGAGACAGAGAGCGAAAGTGAATCTGGAGAGGAGGAGATAGGGAAGAACTAGAAGGTATAGAGGGGGGAATTTATAAAATAAAAAACTAAAAATAAAGTCCCTTGATCTTTAAAAATGAAACTCCATAGGTAAGTAATTACAACTAGGAAAACTCATCCTGGTCATGTAACTCAGACCCAGAAAGACAAATATGGTATGTATTCCTATACATGGATGTTGGCCTATTAGGTCAATGATGCATGAGCTACAATCCCATAGAAATACAGAGGTGAGGTCATACAGCAAGGGACTAGGTGAAATAGATTTCCATAGGAAAGGAAAATAGATCAAGAGTTATAGATGGATGGAGGAGGAGAACTTAAATGGGAGGTTCAAGTGGGGAGGAGATGCTTGGGGACTGCAAGGATGTGTTCAGATGGTGTCCTTAAAGCTCAAAGGAGAAATGGATGCAGGCCCCATTCCCTAACTAGAAGCTATCTCCAGTTTATAACCACTTGAAATGAAAATTTTGTTTCCTCTAAAGAGCCTCTGAGGTTAGGCCCAAAATCCTAGCCCTACTTGAGAGCCATTGCATTTGATAGCTGCTCAAAGAGCAAGATTGAGTTCCTTTAAGGGTGAAACCCTGGATGGTCAACCCTCTCTAGGGCAGGCCCCAACCCCAAGAGTATTTGGTCAACACAAGTTTGACTCAAAATGGAGACAGAGAGATGGAGAGAAGGGGAGAGGAGGGGGGACAAAATTTGGATACAGAGTAGGGTCATATTTGGGGGACTAGGGAATGAATATGATCAAAATACACTGTATGAAATTCTCAAAGAGTTAGTAAAAATATTCTTTAAAAGGCACTAGAAAACAGGGAAGTCAAAGATTACCAAAATAATACACATTGCCATTGCCCATTGCCTCCTAGAACTTCTTAGGCAACTCCAGTTGCTGAAGACAACACACTTCAGACACAGGAAGTGAGGAACCAAGCTGTAATTAGCACAGAGACTCCTCCTAAGGACTAGCTTGCATAGTACCAAATCAAGCTTATGCAAGTCTCACAAAAACAGGTCATTCTGTATCCTATAACAAGTTAACAAATTTAAAAGGAGTAGAATTCAACCACATATCTTGTAGATTCTCAAACAATAGAGAATAAAAAAAAACAATAGAGAATAAATCTGGACACACCAACAAAAAGATATGTGGGGGGAATTAAACATTTTAGAAGTATATAACATGAATAACATCTCAGTTTGTATTCTACTGATGTGATAAAACACCATAACCAAAAGCAACCTAAGAAGAAAAAGAGTTTATTTGGCTTACACATTTTGATTACACTGCACCATGAAAGAAGTCAGGGTAGGCATTCAATGCAGGAACTGAAGCAGAAGCAATAAAGGGATGCTGCTTCCTGGCTTGCTCAGCATGATTTGCTCAGCTGCCCTTCTTAATAAATCAGAACTACCTGCCCAGAGGTAGCAAAGCCAATGGGTAGACCCTTCTACATCATTAACCAAGGAAAAGCTACCAACCATACAGGAAGTGGAGTTCATTTCCTCAGGTGAGTTTGCCTCTTTCAGAGGACTCTAGTTTGTATCTAATTGAAAAATCTAACAAAGACAAATATCTTAAAGACTAACCTATATCCCTGATCCCGGCCCTCAAGTCCCTGCCCCCAAACCCCATGGGAGGGAGCTCAGGATGCCCAGACAAGTGGGCACTCCCTAAGAAAGAAATGCCCATAAACGTACAAGAAGTCTACAGAACTCCAAATAGATTGGACCAGAAAAGAAACTCCTCCCTTCACATAATAGTCAAAACACCAAATGCACAAAACAAACAAAGAAACAAATCCAGCCCTCCAAAGGATAATAAATGGCAAAGCCAAACATAAGGAGGCAAGCTACACCCTAGAAAAAGCAAGAAACTAATCGTTTTGCAGCAAAACAAGGAGAAGACAAGCACAAATATAATCTCACCTCCAAACACGCGTATAACAGAAAGCAACAATCACTATTCCTTAATATCTCTCAATATCAATGGACTTAATACCCCAATAAAAAGACACAGATTAACAAACTGGATACGCAATGAGGACCCAACACTTTGCTGGCTACAGGAAACACACCTCAGAGACAAAGACAGACACTACCTCACAGTAAAAGGCTAGAAAACAACTTCCCAAACAAATGGTTTGAAGAAGCAAGCTGGAGTAGCCATTCTAATATCGAATAAAATCGATTTTCAACCAAAAGTCATCAAAAAAGATAAGGAAGGACACTTCATATTCTTTTTTTCTTTTCCTTTTTTTTCTTTTTTTTTTTTTTTCTGGAGCTGGGGACCGAACCTGTAGGGCCTTGCGCTGAACACTAGGCAAGCCGCTCTATCACTGACTAAATCATTTGACACTTCATATTTATCAAAAAAAATCCACCAAGATGAACTCTCAATCCTAAATATCTATACTCCAAATACAAAGGCACCTACATACATAAAAGAAACCTTACTAAAGCTCAAAGCACACATTGCACCCCACACAATAATAGTAGGAGATTTCAACACCCCACTCTCATCAATGGACAGATCATGGAAACAGAAATTAAACAGAGACATAGACAGACTGAGGGAAGTCATGAACCAAATGGACTTAACAGATATGTATAGAACATTCTATCTTAAAACAAAAGGAAAAAACTTGGAAAAGATCTTTATCAATCTTTTTTTTTTTTTTTTTAGAACTTTTTTTTTTTTTTTGAGTATTTCTTATATACATTTGGTGTTATTCCCTTTCCGGTTTCGGGAACAACCCATCCTTCCTCCCCCTTCCTTATGGGTGTTCCCCCCACCCCTCCCCCCATTGCTGCCCGCCTCCCCCACAGTCTAGTTCACTTGAGGTTCAGTCTTAGCAGGACACAGGGCTTCCCCTTCCACTGGTGCTCTTACTAGGATATTCATTGCTACCTATGAGGTCAGAGTCCAGGGTCAGTCCATGTATAGTCTTTAGGTAGTGGCTTAGTCCCTGGAAGCTCTGGTTCCTTGGCATTGTTGTACATATGGGGTCTCAAGCCCCTTCAAGCTCTTCCAGTTCTTTCTCTGATTCCTTCAACGGGGGTCCGGTTCTCAGTTCAGTGGTTTGCTGCTGGCATTCGCCTCTGTATTTGCTGTATTCTGGCTGTGTCTCTCAGGATCGATCTACATCCGGCTCCTGTCGGTCTGCACTTCTTTGCTTCATCCATCTTGTCTAATTGGGTGGCTGTATATGTATGGGCCACATGTGGGGCAGGCTCTGAATGGGTGTTCCTTCAGTCTCTGTTTTAATCTTTGCCTCTCTCTTCCCTGCCAAGGGTATTCTTGTTCCCCTTTTAAAGAAGGAGTGAAGCATTCACATTTTGATCATCGTCTTGAGTTTCATTTGTTCTAGGCATCTAGGGTAATTCAAGCATTTGGGCTAATAGCCACTTATCAATGAGTGCATACCATGTATGTCTTTCTGTGATTAGGTTAGCTCACTCTCAGGATAATATTTTCCAGTTCAACCATTTGCCTACAAATTTCATAAAGTCATTGTTTTTGATAGCTGAGTAATATTCCATTGTGTAGATGTACCACATTTTCTGTGTCCATTCCTCTGTTGAAGGGCATCTGGGTTCTTTCCAGCTTCTGGCTATTATAAATAAGGCTGCGATGAACATAGTGGAGCACGTGTCTTTTTTTATATGTTGGGGCATCTTTTGGGTATATGCCCAAGAGAGGTATAGCTGGATCCTCAGGCAGTTCAATGTCCAATTTTCTGAGGAACCTCAGACTGATTTCCAGAATGGTTGTACCAGTCTGCAACCCCACCAACAATGGAGGAGTGTTCCTCTTTCTCCGCATCCTCGCCAGCATTTGCTGTCACCTGAGTTTTTTTGATCTTAGCCATTCTCACTGGTGTGAGGTGAAATCTCAGGGTTGTTTTGATTTGCATTTCCTGATGACTAAAGATGTTGAACATTTCTTTAGGTGTTTCTCAGCCATTCGGCATTCCTCAGCTGTGAATTCTTTGTTTAGCTCTGAACCCCATTTTTTAATAGGGTTATTTGTCTCCCTGCGGTCTAACTTTTGAGTTCTTTGTATATTTTGGATATAAGGCCTCTATCTGTTGTAGGATTGGTAAAGATCTTTTCCCAATCTGTTGGTTTGCCGTTTGTCCTAACCACAGTGTCCTTTGCCTTACAAGCTTTGCAGTTTATGAGATCCATTTGTCGATTCTTGATCTTAGAGCATAAGCCATTGGTGTTTTGTTCAGGAAATTTTTCCAGTGCCCATGTGTTCAGATGCTTCCCTAGTTTTTCTTCTATTAGTTTGAGTGTGTCTGGTTTGATGTGGAGGTCCTTGATCCACTTGGACTTAAGCTTTGTACAGGGTGATAAGCATGGATCGATCTGCATTCTTCTACATGTTGACCTCCAGTTGAACCAGCACCATTTGCTGAAAATGCTATCTTTTTTTCCATTGGATGGATTTGGCTCCTTTGTCAAAAATCAAGTGACCATAGGTGTGTGGGTTCATTTCTGGGTCTTCAATTCTGTTCCATTGGTCTATCTGTCTGTCTCTGTACCAATACCATGCAGTTTTTATCACTATTGCTCTGTAATACTGCTTGAGTTCAGGGATAGTGATTCCCCTGAAGTCCTTTTATTGTTGAGGATAGTTTTAGCTATCCTGGGTTTTTTGTTATTCCAGATGAATTTGCAAATTGTTCTGTCTAACTCTTTGAAGAATTGGATTGGTATTTTGATGGGGATTGCATTGAATCTGTAGATCGCTTTTGGTAAAATGGCCATTTTTACTATATTAATCCTGCCAATCCATGAGCATGGGAGATCTTTCCATCTTCTGAGGTCTTCTTCAATTTCTTTCTTCAGTGTCTTGAAGTTCTTATTGTACAGATCTTTTACTTGCTTGGTTAAAGTCACACCGAGGTATTTTATATTATTTGGGTCTATTATGAAGGGTGTCGTTTCCCTAATTTCTTTCTCGGCTTGTTTCTCTTTTGTGTAGAGGAAGGCTACTGATTTATTTGAGTTAATTTTATACCCAACCACTTTGCTGAAGTTGTTTATCAGCTTTAGTAGTTCTCTGGTGGAACTTTTGGGATCACTTAAATATACTATCATATCATCTGCAAATAGTGATATTTTGACTTCTTCTTTTCGATCTGTATCCCTTGACCTCCTTTTGTTGTCTGATTGCTCTGGCTAGAACTTCAAGAACTATATTGAATAAGTAGGGAGAGAGTGGGCAGCCTTGTCTAGTCCCTGATTTTAGTGGGATTGCTTCAAGTTTCTCTCCATTTAGTTTAATGTTAGCCACTGGTTTGCTGTATATGGCTTTTACTATGTTTAGGTATGGGCCTTGAATTCCTATTCTTTCCAGGACTTTTTATCATGAAGGGGTGTTGAATTTTGTCAAATGCTTTCTCAGCATCTAATGAAATGATCATGTGGTTTCGTTCTTTCAGTTTGTTTATATAATGGATCCGTTGATGGTTTTTCGTATATTAAACCATCCTGCATGCCTGGGATGAAGCCTACTTGATCATGGTGGATGATTGTTTTGATGTGCTCTTGGATTCGGTTTGCCAGAATTTTGTTGAGTATTTTTAAATCGATGTTCATAAGGGAAATTGGTCTGAAGTTCTCTTTCTTTGTTGGGTCTTTGTGTGGTTTAGGTATAAAATAATTGTGGCTTCATAGAAGGAATTGGTAGTGCTCCATCTGTTTCAATTTTGTGGAATAGTTTGGATAATATTGGTATGAGATCTTCTATGAAGGTCTGATAGAATTCTGCACTAAACCCGTCTGGACCTGGGCTCTTTTGGTTGGGAGACCTTTAATGACTGCTTCTATTTCCTTAGGAGTTATGGGGTTGTTTAACTGGTTTATCTGTTCCTGATTTAACTTGGTACCTGGTATCTGTCTAGGAAATTGTCCATTTCCTGTAGATTTTCAAGTTTTTGTTGAATATAGGCTTTTATAGTAAAGATCTGATGATTTTTGAATTTCCTCTGAATCTGTAGTTATGTCTCCCTTTTCATTTCTGATTTTGTTAATTTGGACACACTCTCTGTGTCCTCTCGTTAGTCTGGCTAAGGGTTTATCTATCTTGTTGATTTTCTCAAAGAACCAACTTTTGGTTCTGTTGATTCTTTCTATGGTTCTTTTTGTTTCTACTTGGTTGATTTCAGCTCTGAGTTTGATTATTTCCTGCCTTCTACTCCTCCTGGGTGTATTTGCTTATTTTTGTTCTAGAGCTTTTAGGTGTGCTGTCAAGCTGCTGACATATGCTCTTTCCTGTTTCTTTCTGCAGGCACTCAGCGCTAGTTTTCCTCTTAGCACAGCTTTCATTGTGTCCCATAAGTTTGGGTATGTTGTACCTTCATTTTCATTAAATTCTAAAAAGTTTTTAATTTCTTTCTTTATTTCTTCCTTGACCAGGTTATCATTGAGTAGAGCATTGTTCAATTTCCCGTATATGTGGGCATTCTTCCCTTATTGTTTTTGAAGACCAGCTTTAGGCGTGGTGGTCCGATAGCACGCATGGGATTATTTCTATCTTTCTGTACCTGTTGAGGCCCGTTTTTGACCAATTATATGGTCAATTTTGGAGAAAGTACCATGAGGAGCTGAGAAGAAGGTATATCCTTTTGCATTAGGGTAGAGCGTTCTATAAATATCCGTTAAGTCCATTTTGGCTCATGACTTCTCTTAGTCTGTCGTCTCTGTTTAATTTCTGTTTCCATGATCTGTCCATTGATGAGAGTGGGGTGTTGAAATCTCCTACTATTATTGTGTGAGGTGCAATGTGTGTTTTGAGCTTTAGTAAGGTTTCTTTTACGTATGTAGGTGCCCTTGTATTTGGGGCATAGATATTTAGGATTGAGAGTTCATCTTGGTGGATTTTTCCTTTGATGAATATAAAGTGTCCTTCCTTATCTTTTTTGATGACTTTTAGTTGAAAATTGACTTTATTTGATATTAGAATGGCTACTCCAGCTTGCTTCTTCCGACCATTTGCTTGGAAAGTTGTTTTCCAGCCTTTCACTCTGAGGTAGTGTCTGTCTTTGTCTCTGAGATGTGTTTCCTGTAGGCAGCAGAATGCAGGGGTCCTCGTTCGTGTATCAGTTTGTTAATCTATGTCTTTTTATTGGGAGTTGAGGCCATTGATGTTGAGAGATATTAAGGAATAGTGATTATTGCTTCCTGTTATATTCATATTTGGATGTGTTATGTTTTGTGCTTTTTCTTCTCTTTGTTTTGTTGCCAAAGACGATTAGTTTCTTGCCTCTTCTTGGGTATAGCTTGCCTCCTTATGTTAGGCTTTACCATTTATTATCCTTGTAGTGCTGGATTTGTGAAAAGATATTATTGTAAATTTGGTTTTGTCATGGAATATCTTGGTTTCTCCATCTATATTAATTGAGAGTTTTGCAGGATACAGTAGCCTGGGCTGGCATTTGTGTTCTCTTAGGGTCTGTATGACATCAGTCCAGGATCTTCTGGCCTTCATAGTTTCTGGTGAAAAGTCTGTTGTGATTCTGATAGGTCTGCCTTTATATGTTACTTGACCTTTTTCCCTTACTGCTTTTTAATATTCTTTCTTTATTTTGTGCGTTTGGTGTTTTGACTATTATGTGTGGGAGGTGTTTCTTTTCTGGTCAATCTATTTGGAGTTCTGTAGGCTTCTTGTATGCCTATGGGTATCTCTTTTTTAGGTTAGAAGTTTTCTTCTATGATTTTGTTTGAAGATATTTACTGGTCCTTTGGGCTAGGAGTCTTCCTCTCTTCTATCTCTATTGTCATCATAGGTTTGATCTTCTCATTTGGGTCCTGGATTTTCCCATGTTTTGGACAGTAGCTCTGCTTTACATTGCTCTTTGACAGTTGAGTCAATGATTTCTAGGATCTTCTGTACCAGATTCCATAAAATCATTAACTCAACATAAAGATAGAAAATGAACTCACACCAGGAGGTCGAACAATGTGCAAATTAACAAATCCAGAAATGAAAGGAGACATAACCTGAATTCAGAGGAAATTCAAAAAATCATCAGATCTTTATAAAGCCTATATTCAACAAACTAATCTACAGAAATGGACAATTTCTAGTGAATTACCAGGTACCGAAGTTAAATGGGAACAGATAAACCAGTTAAACAACTCTAAAATGACAATTATTTAAAGGTCTGACAAAAAGAGCCCAGGTCCAGTTGGAGTTTGAGTGCATTCTGAGACCTTCATAGAAGATCTCCTTCCAATGTATCAAACTATTCACAAAATTTAGAGCAGATGGGCACTACCGAAATTCCTTGTAAACCACAGTGCTATACACAAAGACTAACAAGAAAACGACAACAACATCCTGGAAAGGAAAAACATGGTAAGCCTACAAACCAGTAGCTAACAGTAAACTAAATGGAAGAGGCAAAGCAATCACTAAAAATCAGGGACTGAACAAGGCTGCCTCTCCCTACTTATTCAATATAGTTCTTGAAGTTCTAGCCAGAGCAATCAGACAACAAAAGGAGGTCAAGGGGATACAGATCGAGAAAAGAAGAAGTCAAAATATCACTATTTGCAGATGATATGATAGTATATTTTAGTGATCCCAAAAATTCCACCAGAGAACTACTAAAGCTGATAAACAACTTCAGCAAAAGTGGCTGGGTATAAAATTAACTCAAATAAATCAGTAGCCTTCCTCTACACAAAGAGAAACAAGCGAGAAAAGAAATTAGGAAACGACACCCTTCATAATGACCCAAATAATATAAAGTACCTCGGTGTGACTTTAACCAAGCAAGTAAAAAGATCTGTAGAATAAGAACTTCAAGACTCTGAAGAAAGAAAGTGAAGAAGATCTCAGAAGATGGAAAGCACTCCCATGCTCATGGATTGGCAGGATTAATATAGTAAAAATGGCCATTTTACCAGAAGCGATCTACAGATTCAATGCAATCCCCATCAAAATGCCAATCCAATTCTTCAAAGAGTTACACAGAACAATTTGCAAATTCATCTGGAATAACAAAAAACCCAGGATAGATAAAACTATCCTCAACAATAAAAGGACTTCAGGGGGAATCACTATCCCTGAACTCAAGCAGTATTACAGAGCAATAGTGATAAAAAAACTGCATGGTATTGGTACAGAGACAGACAGATAGACCAATGGAACAGAATTGAAGACCCAAGAAATGATCCCACACACCTATGGTCACTTGATTTTTGACAAAGGAGCCAAAAACCATCCAATGGAAAAAAGATGGCATTTTCAGCAAATGGTGCTGGTTCAACTGGAGGTCAACATGTAGAAGAATGCAGATGGATCCATGCTTATCACCCTGTACAAAGCTTAAGTCCAAGTGGATCAAGGACCTCCACATCAAACCAGATACACTCAAACTAGTAGAAGAAAAAATAGGGAAGCATCTGGAACACATGGGCACTGGAAAAAATTTCCTGAACAAAACACCAATGGCTTATGCTCTAAGATCAAGAATCGACAAATGGGATCTCATAAAACTGCAAAGCTTCTGTAAGGCAAAGGACACTGTGGTTAGGACAAAACGGCAACCAACAGATTGGGTAAAGATCTTTACCAATCCTACAACAGATAGAGGGCTTATATCCAAAATATACAAAGAACTCAAGAAGTTAGACCGCAGGGAAACAAATATCCCTATTAAAAAATGGGATTCAGAGCTAAACAAAAAATTCACAGCTGAGGAATGCCGAATGGCTGAGAAACACCTAAAGAAATGTTCAACATCTTTAGTCATCAGGGAAATGCAAATCAAAAACAACCCTGAGATTTCACCTCACACCAGTGAGAATGGCTAAGTCAAAAACTCAGGTGACAGCAAATGCTGGCGAGGATGTGGAGAAAGAGAACACTCCTCCATTGTTGGTGGGGTTGCAGACTGGTACAACCATTCTGGAAATCAGTCTGGAGGTTCCTCAGAAAAATTGGACATTGAACTGCCTGAGGATCCAGCTATACCTCTCTTGGGCATATACCCAAAAGATGCCCCAACATATAAAAAAGACACGTGCTCCACTATGTTCATAGCAGCCTTATTTATAATAGCCAGAAGCTGGAAAGAACCCAGATGCCCTTCAACAGAGGAATGGATACAGAAAATGTGGTACATCTACAATGGAATATTACTCAGCTATCAAAAACAACGACTTTTATGAAATTAAAGTGAGGCAAATGGTTAGACCTGGAAAATATCATCCTGAGTGAGCTAACCCAATCACAGAAAGACATACATGGTATGCACTCATTGATAAGTGGCTATTAGCCCCAATGCTTGAATTACCCTAGATGCCTAGAACAAATGAAACTCAAGACGGATGATCAAAATGTGAATGCTTCACTCCTTCTTTAAAAGAGAAACAAGAATACCCTTGGCAGGGAAGAGAGAGGCAAAAGATTAAAACAGAGACTGAAGGAACACCCATTCAGAGCCTGCCCCACATGTGGCCCCATACATATACAGCCACCCAATTAGACAAGATGGATGAAGCAAAGAAGTGCAGACCGACAGGAGCGGATGTAGATCGCTCCTGAGAGACACAGCCAGAATACAGCAAATACAGAGGCGAATGCCAGCAGCAAACCACTGAACTGAGAATAGGACCCCCGTTGAAGGAATCAGAGAAAAGAACTGGAAGAGCTTGAAGGGGCTCGAGACCCCATATGTACAACAATGCCAAGCAACCAGAGCTTCCAGGGACTAAGCCACTACCTAAAAGACTATACATGGACTGACCCTGGACTCTGACCTCATAGGTAACAATGAATATCCTAATAAGAGCACCAGTGGAAGGAGAAGCCCTGGGTCCTGCTAAGACTGAACCCCCAGTGAACTAGACTGTGGGGGAGGGCGGCAATGGGGGAGGGTGGGAGGAGAACACCCATGAGGAAGAGACGGAAGGGGATGGTTTGCCCGGAGGCAGGGAAGAATAACACTAAAAGAAATGTGCATAAAAATACTCAAGTTAATATAATAAAAGTTCTAGATTGATAAAAGATCGTTTCCAAAGGTATCCTTTTGTTTTTGAGGATAAGGAAATGTTCTGCTCTTGATATCTGTTAAAGTCCATTTCTGGTTCATGACTTCCCGTCGTCTCGTCTAGTGTCTCTGCTCAGTTTCTGTTTCCTGATCTGTCCATTGATGAGGTGGGGTGTGAAATCTCTACTATTATTGTGTAGGGGTGCAATGTGTTAGCTGAGCTTTAGTAAGGTTTCTTTTATGTAATGTAGGTGCCCTTTGTATTTTGGAGTATAGATATTTAGGATTGAGAGTTCATCTTGGTGGATTTTCCTTTGATAAATATGAGTGTGGGTTGGGATTTGGCTCAGTGATAGGCGCTTGCCTAGCGCAAAATGGGTTCGTCCCCAGCTCAGAAAAAAAAAAAGAAAAAAGAAAAGAAAAAGAATGTAGGTGTCCTTCCTTATCTTTTTTGATGACTTTTGATTTGAAAATGGATTTTATTCGATATTAGAATGGCTACTCCAACGCTTCTTCAAACCATTTTACATTTGGGAAGTTGTTTCTAGCCTTTTACTGTGAGTGAGTAATGTCTTTGTCTCTGAAATTGTGTTTCCTTAACAGCCAGCAAAAGATGTTGGGTCCTCATTAAGTATCGGTTTGTTAATCTGTGTTTTTTTGTTAATTATTAAGTCCATTGATATTGAGATATTAAGGAATAGTGATTGTTGCTTTTCTGTTATCTGGCATTTTTGGAGGTGAGATTATGTTTTGTCTTCTCCTTGTTTTGCTGCTTTGATTAGTTTCTTATTTTTCCTAGGGTGTAGCTTGCCTCATGTTTGGCTTTTTGCCATTTTTATCCTTTGGAGGGCTGGATTTGTTTTCTTTGTTTGTTTTTGTGCATTTGGTGTTTTTTTGACTATTGTGAAGGGAGGAGTTTTTCTTTTCTGGTCCAATCTATTTGGATTCTGTGGGCTTCTTATGCGTTTGGGCATTTCTTTCTTAGGGGTGCCCACTTGTCTGAGCAGTGAGCTCTCTCTCCCATGGGGTTTGGGAGCAGGGACTTGTGGGCCGGGATCAGGGCATATGGATTGGTCTTTAAGATATTTGTCTTTGTTAGATTATTTCAATTAGATACAAACTGAAGTCCCTCTGAAGAAACAAACTCACCCCTGAAATAAGACTCCACTTCCTGTATGTAAGCCACAGTAGCTTTCCTTGATTTAATGATGTAGAAGGTCTGCCCCCCTGTAGTGCTACCTCTGGGCAGGTAGATTCTGATTGTGAAGGAGCAGCTGAGCAAATCATGCTGAGCAAGCCAGGAAGCAGCATCCTTTATTGCTTCTGCTTCAGTTCCTGCATTGAATACCTACCCTGACTTCTCTTCATGGTGCAGTGTAATCAAAATGTAAGCCAAATAGCTCTTTTCTTCTTAAGATTTGCTTTTGGATTTGTAGGTGTTTTATCACATCAGTAGAATACAAACTGAGATATTATTCATGTTATATACTTCTAAAATGTTTAATTTCCCCACATATCTTTTTGTTGGTGTGTCAGATTTATTCTCTATTGTTTTTTATTCTCTATTGTTTGAGAATCTACAAGATATGGATTTAATTCTACTCCTTTTAAATTTGTTAACTTGTTATAGGATACAGAATGTGACCTGTTTTTGTGAGACTTACTTCCGCTTCTTCTGGTTATATACAGCTAGTCCTTAGGAGGAGTCTCTTCATTAATTTGGTAACAGTTTCCTCACTTCCTGTGTCTGAAGTGCATTGTCTTAGCAACTAGGGTTGCTAAAAGTTCTAGGAGGCAACTATGGGCAATAGCATTGGCCTGTATTATTTTAGTAATCTCTTTGACTTCCCCTGTTTTTTCAGTACCTTTTAAAGAATATTTTACTACTCTTTGAGAATTTCATACAGTGTATTTTGATCATATTCATTCCCTAGTCCCCCCAAATATGACCCTACTTCTGTATCAGAAAATTTTGTCCCCCCCTCCTCTCCCCCTTCTCTCCATCTCTCTGTCTCCATTTGAGTCAAACTTGTGTTGACCAAATACTCTTTAGGGTTGGGGCCTGCCCTAGAAGTGGTTGACCATCCAGGTTTCACCCTTAAAGGAACTCAATCTTGCTCTTTGGCAGCTATCAAATGCAATGGCTCCTCAAGTAGGGGCTAGGATTTTTGGGCCTAACCTCAGAGCTCCCTTAGAAACAAAATTTTTCATTTCAAGTGGTTATAAACTGGAATAGCTTCAAGCCAGGGAATGGGGCCTGCATCCATTTCTCCTTTGAGCTTTAAGGACACCATCTGGAACACATCCTTGCAGTCCCTGTGCATCTCCCTCCCCACTTGAACCTCCCATTTAAGTTCTCCTCCTCCATCCATCTATAACTCTTGATCTATTTTCCTTTCCTATGGACTTCTATTTCACCTAGTCCCCTTGCTGTATACCTTACCTCTGTATTTCTATGGATTGTAGCTCATGCATCATTGACCTAACAGCATCCATGTATAAGTGAATACATACCATATTTGTCTTTCTGGGTCTGAGTTACATGACTCAGGATGAGTTTTCCTAGTTGTAATTACCTATGTAGTTTCATTTTTAGAAGCTTTATTTTTTGGTTTTATTCTTATAAATTCCCCCCTCTATACCTTCTAGTTCTTCCTATCTCCCCTCCTCTCCAGATTCACATCTCTGTCTCTCATTTGAAAAGAACAGGCTTCTAGATAATAATCAAACATAACAAAATAAAAATAAGAGAAAAAACCCATCACATTGAGGCTAAACAAACCAAAAGGAAAAAGCTTCAAGAGCAGGCAGAAGAACCAAGACCCATGTTCATAAACTGAGTCATATAAAATACTAAGCTAAGCTATAATATAGCTCAACTTGGTGGCAATCCATGTGGGTCCTGTGCAGGCTGCTTCTGTCTCCAACAGTTCATATGTGTTCAGCTTAGTTGATTCAGAAATCTTGTTCTCCTGGTGTCCTTCATCCTCTTTGGATCCTTGTCTTTTCACCTCCTCATTGTGGGGTTCCTGAACTCTGAGGAGGAGGATTTGATGAAACGTCCATTTAGATCCTTCACATAAAATCTGGCTGTGGGTCTCTGCAATTGTTCCCCCATCTGCTGCTGGAAACTTCTTGATGATGGCTGAGTAAGGTACTGATCTATGAGTACAGCAGAATATCACTAGAGTCATATTGATACTTTTTTAGTAGTGTTTAGTTTTATCCTAAGTCTCAGGGCTATCTAGTCTGTGATGCTTAGTTACTCAAGTAGTGTTGGTTATAGGTTCCATCTCATGGAGTGGGCCTTTAGTCAAATCAGATATTTTCTGGCTAGTCCCACAAGTTCTGTGCCACCATTGCCCTAGCATGTCTTCAGGGAGGACAGATTGTAGGTCAGAGTGTTTTTTTCTTTTTTGGCTGTGTTGATGCAATGTTTCTCTTTTGGTAGCCCACAAAGTATCTTCCCATACTAAAGAGAACAATAGGGGTGAAGATTTTATGTAGGCTCCATCTTGACTTCTCCATTTCAATGAGTTGCATGGGTATTGTCCATAGCAATGGAGCCCTTGCTGTCAATTTGTGGAGAGCAACTCACTGTCTTAGCAATATCCTGGGATGTTTGGGGGATGTCCATGGGTCCCCCCTGGCCAACAATTCAAATGAATGTAACCCAGTCTTGCCACTGGAAGCCTTGTTTGTGAAAAAAGATGGCCAGTTGAGATTCTGTATCTCAAATACAGATCCAACTTCGAATAGAAGGACACTGGGAGAACAAGACCCTCTGAACCAACTAAGCTGAACATATAGAACTCTCAGAGACAGCAGCATTCATTTGGATAGGAGACTTAATTAGGTTTTATTTAACTAGAAGCTATTAGTCTATTTAAATTGCTTATTAGATCTTGATTTAACTTTGGTAGGTGGTGTCTATTTACCCATTTTTTCTTAGATTTTCTATTTGGTGGACTATATGTCTTTTAAAAGTATGTCTTTATGATTCTCTGGATTTCCTCAGTGTCTGTTGTCATGATCCCCCTCATCTCTAATTTTGTTTCTTTGGATCTTTTCTCTCCACCTTTTACTTACCCTTGGATAGGGGCTTTGTCAATCTTATTAATTCTCTCAGAGAATCCTTTTTCTTTCACTGATTCTTTGTATTTTTTGCATTTTGTTTCAATTTGTTGATTTCATCCCTGAAATTTTATTTCTTGTTGTCTACTCCTTATGGCTGTTATTCCTTCCTATTCTTTTTAACTAGGGCTTTCATTGTACCATTTACATTACTAGTATGCTATTGCTTCAAAACTTTTATGTACTTAATTCTATGCAATTACCTCTTAGAACTGCCTTCATTGTGTCTCTTGAGTTTGGATATGCTGTGTTTTCAATTTCATTCAATTCTGCAAAGTCTTCATTTTTAAAAAATTTCTTCTTATGGAGCTTAATTATTATCTAGGGTCCTTTCATATTAGTTAGAAAAGATACCCTTGTCATTATTGATTTTGCAGCTTTGGTGGCAATATATTCTCAACTTACTTTTCTTGGAATTTAAGATTTTCCATCATTAAAGTAATTACATTTTGTTGCGATAAGAATGCTAACTAACATCTCAACTCCCCTACTAGATTTAATGTACAATACAACTATGTTAATTGTAGGAACAAAGGTTTTCTTCAAGATGCATATTGATCAACTGATGCCTGTTCACTGAATAGCAGATCCTTATTTCTCACTTCTTCAGCTATGTCTTCTTAGGGTTTACATTGCTGTGATAAGGACCATGACCAGAGGCAATTTGGGAGAAAGGGCTTTATATCAACTTATGTCCGATCACAGTCCATCATAAAAAGAAAGACAGGGCAGGAACCTGGGGCAGATTACTGGAACAGAAGTCTTGGGCAGTGTTGCTACTACTACCTGGATCATCATTCCTTGCTCAGCCTGTCTTTCAGGACAATTCAGGACCACCTGGCCAGGGTTTGCACTGTCCATATCAATAATTAATCAAAGAAAAAGACACATGGCCTGCATACAGTTCACTCCAACAGAAACTTTTCTTATTTTTTTTTTTGTGAAAATTCTGCCATTCTTTTTTTTTTTTTTTTTTAACTTGAATATTTCTATATACATTTAGTGTTATTCCTTTCCGGTTTCAGGGCAAACATCCCCTCCCCTCCCCTTCCTTATGGGTGTTCCCCCCCCTCCCCCAAAAGTCTAGTTCACTGGGGGTTTCAGTCTTATGCGGACCCAGGGCTTCCCCCTTCCACTGGTGCTCTTACTAGGATATTCATTGCTACCTATGAGGTCAGAGTCAGGGTCAGTCCATGTATAGTCTTTGGTGAGTGGCTTGGTCCTAGGCTCTGGTTGCTTGGCATTGTTGTACATATGGGTCTCGGCCCCTTCAAGCTCTTCAGTTCTTTCTCTGATTCCTTCAGCAGGGTCCTATTCTCAGTTCAGTGGTTTGCTGCTGACATTCGCCTCTGTATTTGCTGTATTCTGGCTGTGTCTCTCAGGAGCGATCTACATCCGGCTCCTGTCGGTCTGCACTTCTTTGCTTCATCCATCTTGTCTAATTGGGTGGCTGTATATGTATGGGCCACATGTGGGGCAGGGTCTGAATGGGTGTTCCTTCAGTCTCTGTTTTAATCTTTGCCTCTCTCTTCCCTGCCAAGGGTGTTCTTGTTCCCCTTTTAAAGAAGGAGTGAAGCATTCACATTTTGATCATCCGTCTTGAGTTTCATTTGTTCTAGGCATCTAGGGTAATTCAGGCATTTAGGCTAATAGCCACTTATCAATGAGTGCATACCATGTATGTCTTTCTGTGATTGGGTTAGCTCACTCAGGATGGTATTTTCCAGTTCCAACCATTTGCCTACAAATTTCATAAACTCGTTGTTTTTGATAGCTGAGTAATATTCCATTGTGTAGATTCTATTTCCATTTTTAATTCCTTCAACTGTTTGATTGTGTTTTCCTGGAATTCTTTCAGGGACTTTTGCGATTCCTCTCTGTAGGCTTCTACTTGTTCTCTAAGGGAGTTCTTCACGTCTTTCTTGAAGTCCTCCAGCATCATGATCAAGTATGATTTTGAAACTAGATCTTGCTTTTCTGGTGTGTTTGGATATTCCATGTTTGTTTTGGTGGGAGAATTGGGCTCCGATGATGCCATGTAGTCTTTGTTTCTGTTGCTTGGGTTCCTGCGCTTGCCTCTCGCCATCAGATTATCTCTAGTGTTACTTTGTTCTGCTATTTCTGACAGTGGCTAGACTGTCCTAAAAGCCTGTGTGTCAGGAGTGCTGTATACCTGTTTTACTGTTTTCTTTCAGCCAGTTATGGGGACAGAGTGTTCTGCTTTCGTGTGTGTGGTTTTGTCCCTCTACAGGTGTAGCTGTTCCTGTGAGCCTGTGTCTTGAGTTCCTGGGCAGGTCACTTTGCAGCAGCAGAAAAGTTGGTCTTACCTGTGGTCCTTAGGCCCAAGTTCGCTCGCAGGGTGCTGCCCACGGGCTCTCTGCGGCGGCAGCAACCGGGAAGATCTGCGCTGCCTCTTCCGGGAGCCTCCGTGCACCAGGGTTCCAGATGGATTCTGGTGCTTTCCTCTGGAATCAGTAATGTGTGTAGAGAGCAGTCTCTTCTGGTTTCGCAGGCGTGTCTGCCTCTCTGAAGGTTTAGCTCTCCCTCCCATGGGATTTGGGTGCAGAGAACTGTTTATCCGGTCTGTTTCCTTCAGGTTCCGGCGGTGTCTCAGGCAGGGCTCCTGCCGCTCCTGGGCCCTCTCCCACGGGAGCCCAGAGGCCTTATACAGTTTCCTCTTGGGCCAGGGATGTGGGCAGGGGTGGGCAGTGCTGGTGGTCTCTTCCGCTCTGCAGCCTCAGGAGTGCCCACCTGACCAGGCGGTAAGGTCTCTCCCACGGGTTTTGGGAGCAGAGAGCTGCTGCGGGCCGGGATCCGCGGGTGTGGGACTTCTGGTAAACACAGGACGTGCCCGGTCCTAGAGGAATTCTGCCTCCGTGTGTCCCGAGATCACCAGGCAGCTTTCTTGCAGCAGAAAGTTGGTCTTACCTGTGGTCCGAGGCTCAAGTTCGCTCATGGGTGCTGCCCATGGGCTCTCTGCGTGCAGCGACCAGGAAAGATCAGGCAAGCTCCTGCACTCCTGGGTAGAAAGCTTTTTCTTAATTGGCGTTCTTCATTCTCAAATGACTCTAAATTGTGTCCAGTTGACAAAAATCTATCAAGAACAATTGACACATTGTCATCTTGACACACAGACATATAACTGTAAAACCATAACCTTCCCTATATTCATCCCCAAGCTCTCAAATTAAACATTCTAATATTTTAAAGCCCCATAGTGTCTAAAAATTTTTATATGAAAAAATTAAAATCATTTAAAAATATTCACACTTAGTAGTACAAAGACACTCTCTCTCTCTCTCTCTCTCTCTCTCTCTCTCAAACACCCAAGCCTTGTCTAAGATAGCTGAAATCTTTGTAACATTTCCAAATCTCTCAAATTCCAAAACCTCTTAACTGAAGGTAAAATAAAAAATAAGTTACCTACATTCTTGCTCAAAGAGGGAAGAAGCAGAGTGTAGTCACCACCTAAACAAAGCAAAACTCAAGCTCAACAGCATTAGGCTCCGCGCTTGACATTTGGGACTCACTCATTATCCTCTGGGCTCCAGTGGGCTCCTTTTCTCCAGCTCTTCTGTTTGCAGCACACAATGGCTTCTCTGTATCCCAGACTGACTCTGCTAGCAGCTGCTGATGTTTTCGTCAGTCACTACATAATTATATTGGAATGCTGGTCTCTTTGTTGCAACTGATTGTACTTTATCAATAACTTCTCCTGGGCTCTCAGGGACTCTGATCCTGCTTCTTGGTGTCAAGCCTCAGCTTCTCCCCATGACTCCGTCAATCCTGGGGCTTCTACTGCAACTGAGGCCACAACTTTACTAAAGGGTTCTTCTGCCCTCTCACATACCAAGCCTCAGCTGCTCTCTGTGAGAACAGCTATGCCTTCAGAACCAGTCACCTGTGAAACTATTACACATTACTTAGTTCAGCTATCAGAACATGGTACAACCTCAGCCCCTTCTGGACCACAGCTTCTGTGTGCTGACCCTGAGAGAATATACCAGAAGAATTCACCTTAGTGATGCTGGGCTCACATTAATCACCACTAATTTCTCAGCTCTAGTTAGTCAGCATCAATTGTCCCAGCAAAGCAAAGGTTTTGCTTCAGTGGTTCTGATTTATTGTTAATCACAGCTAAATCTTCAGCCCCAGCCAACCAGAACCACTGTCTCATTTATTTTATTTTTAATTATATATTTTTATTTTTTGAGATTATAATATAACCATATTATTCCCCCATACCCTTTCTTCACTCTAATTCTTTTCTTGCCCTCTTTCAAATTTAGTTTTTTAATTGTGTGTGTGTGTGTGTGTGTGTGTGTGTGTGTGTGTGTGTGTAAAACCTACTTAGTCTGTATAATGTTACTTGCATGTGTTTTTTCAGAAATGATCATTCAGAGATATGCTCTTCTCTGGGATAGACTATTTCTCCCACCTTCAGTATTCTCTAGCTTCCTATGTCTTTTGTTGATGGGTTATACCTTTTTTCTTACATATTAGTGTGACTACTGGTGTTGTCTTAACTCATGTTTTGGAAGTCATGTTGGTGAGACCTTACAGGTGTGGGTCCTCAACATTTCTAGAGAGACAATATCACAGCAAATTCTCTGTTCCCCGGCTCTTACAGAACTCTCGTCCACTCACTGTTGGCTCCTGAGCCTTGGTTTATAGCTGTGTTTCAGGGTGTAGCAGTTGGACCTGGGCTCAAAGCTCTGTAGTTTGGTGGCCTGTGGCTTTTTCTATAATGGTTTTTCCATCCACGTCAAGGAGAATATGTGAAGTTATCTATGGTATAGGGATAAATATTTGAGTGTGGTTATAGATTATATTGGTTTAGTAAAGTAGTGGTTGTGGGTTCTCTTCCAAGATACATGTAAGTAGACATGATGACTGGCCGGTTTTCAGTACCAAGCTAGTTTCTCTCTTGTTGAGTGGACCTTAAGTCCATTTAGAGAGTTATTGGACACCACCAAGATACTCTTACACTTTCCCAGGGCTATGATATCCTGGCTCTTTTGGGTTTGTTCCTCCTTTGGAGTTTGCATGCTGCTTTCTGGTACCATAAAAGCTAGTCCTCAGGAAGGAGGTCTTTAGAAAAGTCCATCCTGGCTCTCAGAGCCTGAGTCTCAAATATCAAATGGCCTCAGTAAGTCTTTATGGGACTCTCTCAAACTTTCTCAAATCTCACAAGCCAGGCCTCTATCAATCTGTGTTATTCTCAACATTCCTGCCTTCTAAAAGCACCATAGAAGTTCACTGAGCTTTGGTATGATGGCTTTTCTAGCTTAAAAAAGATTAAATGTTCTATCCTTCCCAGAACATGGTTAGGTATGTCACAGCCCTTCATGGGACTAATTTCTTCCTTTTTCTGATTTCTCCTTGAAGTTACTTTTTTATTGCTGTGATAAGGACCATGACAACAAAAGCAGCTTGGAAAACAGCTTATTTCAGCCCATGTCCCAGTCATAGTCCATCATAAAGGGAAGTCGGGGAAAGAACTCAAGTCAGGAACCTGGAGACAGGAACTAAAGCAGATACCATGGAGGGGCATTTCTCATTGGCTTGCTACTTGTGGCTTGTTCCATTTGCTTTCTTAATCAGCTCAGGAGCACCTGCCCAGGGTTGCTACAGTAGGGTAGCCCTCTGAGACAGGCTCTCCTACATTAATCATTAATCAAGAAAGTGCTACAGAGACTTGTTTATATGCAGGTCTGGTAAGGGGGCGTCTTCTCGCCTGAGCTTTTCTCTTCTGGAATGACTCTAGATTATGTCAAGTTGACAGAAACTTACTGGGGTAAACTGGTCAGCCCCTGTTCTACTTCAGCCTCTGTGAGTTTACACTGTGTCGCACCTCACACCATGATGCTGTGAGGGGTTCGTCATCTTGTAAGCTACACACTGCATGATAAGCTTCTTTTTAAAGTCTGGAGGGTATTCTGTTCGTGGATATGACATTTTCTTTTTCATTCATTTGTTGAGACAACATTCAATTGCTTACACAGCTTGCCTGTTGTAAATTGTGCTAAAATGAACACTGGAGTGTAAATATTTCTTAGAGATTCTGACTTCCATTTGATAAATGCTCTGAAGTGGGGTTGTTGGATCTTATAGCAGTTCTCTTTTCATTTTTGGAGGAAAATTTCTACAGTTGCATCTCATTGTAACCTTTAAAATTTTCCTCATCACTGACACTGAGCACCTACCTCTTCAGGTGCCTGTGCCATTTTTGTGTCTCTTCAGATCATTGCCTCCTTTTAAATCAGGTTAATTAAGTTAGATTATTTCATTTGCCATCAAGTTGTTTGTATTTTAGAAATTGATCCCTTAACAGACTCCAATATAAATATTTCTATTTTCTATAAATATTATAAATATTTCTCACAAACCACAGATTGCTTTCGTATTCTGTCGATTGTTCCTTTAGTTGTGTGGAGCTTCTGTACTGTGATCCAACGAGATCATTAAGCTTTCGGAGGGCTCTTGTAAGAGAAACTCATGTGTTATGACTTTAGTATTCTCGAATTTCTTAGGACTAGTTTGTGATCTGATGTGATACATTTCAGACAATGACCTTCACATGTTTAAGAAGAATGTGTGTCTGCTGCTGCTTGGGAATGTTCTCCATGTATCTGTTGGATCAGCGTGTCTATGGTGGGCCATTCTTATTTGCTGTTTCTTTTTGAACAAATGTTTGTTTCTAGTCATTTTAAGTGAGGTAGTGAGGTCTCCTTGTTGCTTTTTAAATTTAGCTTTATATCTTAGCCCCTATTTAAAAAATGGGGTTCAGGCCTAAACAAGAATTCACAACTGAGGAATGCGAATGGCTTGAGAAACACCTAAAGAAATGTTCATCTTTAGTCAAAAAGTAAATCAAAACAAAACCTGATTCCACCTTACTCCAGTCATATGGCTAAGATCAAACACTCTGGCGACAGCAGATGCTGGCAAGGATGTGGAGAAAGAGGAACACTCCTCCATTGTTGGTGGGATTGCAGACTGGTACAACCATTCTGGAAATCAGTCTGGAGGTTTCCTCAGAAAATTGGACATTGAAGTACCTGAGGATCAGCTATACCTCTCTTGGGCATATACCCAAAAAGATGCCCCAACATATAAAAAAAACACGTGCTCCCACTATGTTCTAGCAGCCTTATTTATAATAGCCAGAAGTTGGAAAAAGAACCCCAGATGCCCTTCAACAGAGGAATGGATACAGAAAATGTGGTACATCTACACAGTGAGTACTATCAGCTATCAAAAAGCCAGACTTTTTGAAATTCATGGCAAATGGATGGAACTGGAAAATATCATCTGAGTGAGGGTAACCCAAACACTGAAAAACACACATGGTATACAATCATTGATAAGTGGATAATAGCCCAAATTTAAAATTACCCTAGATGCAGACACATGAAACTCAAGAAGGATGACAAAATACAGATGCTTCACTCCTCCTTTAAAGGGAACAAGAATACCCTTAGGAGGGGAATAGGAGGCAAAGATTTAAAACAGAAACTGAAGGAACACCATTCAGAGCCTGCCCTACATGTGCCCCATACATACACAGCCACCAAACTAGACAAGATGGATGAAGCAAAAGAAGTGCAGGCTAACCCAGGACTGGGTGCAAATCTCTGAGGGAGAACACAGTCAGAATAAGCAATACCATAAGTGATGCAACAGCAAACCACTGAACTGAGAAGCACAGGACCCCTGTTGAAGGAATCAGAGAAAGGACTGAAAAGTTGAAGGGTCTCAAAACCCCATATAATGCTGTTTTCCAAGCAACCAGAGCTTCCAGGGACTAAACACTACCCAAGACACCATGGACTCGCCAGGCTCCAAATTCATAGGTAACAATGAATAGCCCTAATACAAGGGCACCAGTGGAAGAAGCCCTTGGTCCTGCCAAGTGAATGGGATTGGGGAAGGCAATAATGGGGGAGAATGGAGGAACACCCATATAGAAGGGGGAGGGAGAAGGGTTAGGGTATGTTATTGGCCCAGAAACCGGAAAGGAATAACATTTGAAATGTAATAGAAATACCCAATTTAATAAAAGATGGGAAAAAATGGATACATATAAATGTCCATCTCTCCCCCATAAATAACACAAACAATAAAAGGGAAAAAACATTTCAACCAAAAGAAAATTAGGTTTGTCAATATTTTTTTGTAAATGCTTTGATATTAAATGCATCATAATATTTACATCTATTAATCTTTACGCATGACTTCATATTAGTCCCTATATTTATCTCTTCTGAGTTTGATGTACAGTCTATTTTATACAATATAGTTACCTTATTTTGTTTTACTGTTTGTATTTTTTTTATTTTCCATATTCAGTCTATGTGACCCTAAATCTAAAGTGAGTCCTTATAAAAATGCGCTGTATCTTGTTTTTATTTCATTCACGACTTTGATTGGGATGTAATTCATTTTATACATGAAAATTACTGATGAGAAATTGTTGTTGTGTAATTTATTTCTATTTTATCTCTTGCTTTTTTCCTCCTTTGTTTTGTGTTTATTTTATATACTTTAATTATTTTGTCCTCTTTTGGGTGAATTTGTATGGGTACTTTACTATTTATTTTCCTATTTGCTCTGATAAAAACATGACTTAGGCATCTTATAAGACTATATTTAATTGGGCTGATGGTTCGGAGGTTCTCAGAGTGTTGGCGGAGTGTTTGATCTTAGCCATATTGACTGGAGTTCATAATGGTTAGAGCAGCAAAGGCATGGTGTCAGGGTGACCGAGAGCTCACATCATGAACATAAGCAGGAAGCTTGAAAAAGGACTGCCTCAAATGGCTCATGTCTTTTGAAACCTCAAAACTCCTCCTTCAAAAAACAAAATTCCTAATCCTGGCTAAACATTTCCACAAGTGGGGATCAAGTACTCAATCATGAGTCTATGCATTGCAATTCTCTTTTTTTTTTTTTTTTCTCGGGCTGAGGGACCCAGACCCAGGGCCATGTGCTTGCTGAGGACTGCGCTCTGAGTGCCATTCTCAATCAAACCAACACGGATATTTTGTTTATGGTTACTATTGAACTTATATATAATTATAAGCCAATCGTACCTTTAAATGCATACAAAACTTCCATACTTTTATTTTCCTCATCCGTTTTATATTAAGCTACAATTAACTTTTCTTTTTAGGAGTTAAGTAACATTTCTTTGTTATGGCTATTTTAAAGAATTTCCCTTTAACTTTCACGTTTAATATAAAATGTTATTCACTGACATTAGAATGAAACACAGTCCTCTATTTGATTACATATTGGTAATATATTATTGATTGTAGACTTTTTTTTGCTTATAATTTTATTATAATTTTGCTTATAATTTTTGCCATTTCAAAAAAGAACTTAAATTTTCTTTTAGATTTACTTATTTTATTTTATATGTATTGTGACTGCATATAAGCATGTGCATATGTGCATGCACATACTAGTAGTTTATAAGCCAGCATGTGGAGGTGCTGAGACAACCCACCTCTGTATAAACACCAAATGATTCCTAACTGCGATTACCTCTAGCCTGTATTATTTTGTTTTTCCTTGAAGAACTTTTAAAAGCATTTACTATAAGTCCAGTGGTGATGAACTCTGAGTTTTTGTGGCCTTGAAGCCTTTTGTGTCTTATGGTTTTTCATGTGGCATTTTGCCAAGGATAATATTCTAAGTTAGCATGGCCTGTAAGGTTCTGTGTAAAAAATGCTGCTAGTTTAGCAGACATTGCCTCGAATTTATGACAAGTCATTTTCTCTTGATGCTTTTAACATCTCCAACTTGGGTGATTAGTTCTAACATGTTTCATTGTGGTTTGTTTGTTCTCATCTTTTGTTGAGCATTTGCCTTCTTAGTCAGGATGTTTCGCTTTCATCCTCCAAGTTACAGAGTTGTCTACCATAACCTTTAAAATATCTTTCCTTGTTTCTGTTTAGTTTGTGCAGGTGTACATTGAAATATGATCATTACTGCTCTCAGCTATTATATTTTTGAAGCAACTTTCAGACTTTTGGTTGCTTTTGCTCCCTAGTCTCTTTATTTGCTTTAGTACTTTTCTCTCTTTCCATCTCTCATCTGTCTCTCTCTTACACACACACACACACACACACACAGTGGTGTTTAGTGGGTTCTGTTAAATTTATCTTCATCCTTTTCATATTATTTTCTTCCTCTGGAGTCCGTTGTTTGAGTTTGATTTCAGCTGTATACCAATCATAGTGTCTCTTTCAACAATGAGACACTAAATCCAGCAACCATGATGAGTACATCCTGAAGCATGGTCTTGCACATCTATGTAGTTATTCAAATGTGGGCATCATAGCAATCAGGGTTATGTAGGCTTTTAGAGGATTAGCGTAGGTTGGTTGGTGGCTCGACAGTATGAAAATGAAAAAACATACTTACGTGAGCAAGTTCATAAACATATAAACAGCCAGATATTTTCACATGTATATCACATACAAAGGACAATGTAAGGAGATATGGGGCTTAATAAGTCATGTTTAAGAGCTATTTTGAGTAGAGTTCTGTTAACGGAGGCATCCTTTAAGGCTAGATGAGTGCTGAAAAGATGTGGATCAGGTTGTCAGTGGTAGGTGATGTAAGAGCAAAAGATACAAAACTTAGCAAAATGGCACGTTTGAGTGAAAAAGTCTGGGAGTGAGGGTCTGTGTAATGGGAGGTCCCATTTAATTGAATGTATCTACCTTTAAGGGGGAAAAGGAGTTTCACTTTTCACGTACTTGGTTTAGTAATGTGGAATAACCAGCAGGACATGTTTCTGAACCTTAGGGGAAATCAGTGCTAGATAAAGGTTTAAGATTGATTAGCATAATATTCTGGCAGAGAAAGAAGGTGGGAGAGCCACTGAGAGGAGAACAAACCACAGTGGATAAATGAGAGGCTGGAAAACACACTCCGAGAGATTAATTATGCCACTGGAGCTGGAAGTCATTGAGGGATGGAATTCCGTCTCCTGACTTCTATATCCACAGCATCCATCACCATCCTGCTACTTAACAGATGTTTGCTGAATGAGTCAAACTTTACCCTCATCTAGTCCCGAAACATAACAAAAGCGATTTCCATAATCCACTCAGTCTTGATGGTATTGCCATCTATTTTGTTTATTTGATTGCTAAAAATAACATCTGCATTTACTTTGCCTAATCAATAGCTAATGGAAAACGCCTACAGCCAGCGGTGAGAGCACCTCTAGGAAAGAGGCATGCTAACTAACTGTACAGGTAATGACCAGTTTGACTATGCTGCAGTAAAAGACACTCATGTCTATTTAGGGTATGCTGAATAAAAGGGGGGGTCCTGGACATGGCTGCCTGAGCTTTCAGTATGATTCTATAATCTCTCATGAAAGTACAACAGGACACATTATGATTACAATAATCCTTTAGATTTTGTCTGTCAGATTAAAGGGAGTGAGGAAAGCGACTGTGAGATCATTTACTTATGGAACTGATTGTACTTTACAGTTACCTCTAAAAAGCCAGTAATTAGTGGCTCATCAAGGGCCATCTATGTGGTACTTATGATCTTTAAACGCTGTAACCTCATTTTTGCAAAAACTGGTTTCTAAAAGATGGGCTGAAAGGCACACGGATTGTTAGCACAGCCAGCAACCGTTACAGCCCTGTCCATGCAGCATTCTTGTGTTGTCATTCATGTTGTTCCTGTCTGTTCTGACTAGCTGAGCTAGAATGACATTGCCAACTGAGGAAGGACTTAGAACCCTGACAGTTGGAATAGGAACAGTGCAAAGTGCCATTCATGTATACTTAGCAGTCTCCATGTCTCATTTTGAAACAATTTATTCTGAGAAAAAAATTTTCTTCGTGGAAGACTTTATAACAACTTCTAGAAACATATTTGTCTATTTTTCAAGTTTGGGTTTTTATGCTTGTTTTTACTGAGACCATAGCAATGTTTGTTAGGAGCACTGGCAGCCTAAAAGATTTTCTTGCTGTCTAGTGCCTATATAAATACAAATGATTAAGTTACTGATTTGTCCATCTTGATAATTTGATCTGAATATTCAGTTTTCTGGATTGTTAACAGGGGATGTGGCCAACAGTGGGTCGATTGAGAAGATCAGCTATTATAATCTATACCGAGATATAGCTGATTACCTTGGTGGGGCCAGTTGGGCTGAATTGTAGCTGTACTGTGAAATAGTTTGAGTGCTGACTGCCTCATTTCATGGTGACAGCAGCTGGAGAGTATTGGAGATTCCTGGCTTTGCAAAGGTGCAGGTTAAGGCTAGTTCTCATCTCCTGCTTTGTGACCTAAAAAAAAGTCTGTGATGTAAATCAAATGCCTGCACCTCTGGAGAGACTCTCAAGGTCTAAAGCAGGTATAGGTCATGGGGCTGTTCGTCCTGGGACACCATGGTTTAGGGGTTGTGTTTTTGTAAAGTATTTAACAGTTTTCTTTCAGAATAATAACTCTGTCTGTGTGTGTATGTGTGTGTGTGTGTGTGTGTGTGTGTGTGTGTGTGTTGCACATGTATTATGCACCAGGAGGAGTGTAGAGCAAAGGGGATAAATGAAAATGGCTTGCTACACTGAGAAGAATAAGGATTTTACATATTTTCCATTTCTGTTTCTAAGTGCAAAACTATTTGTAAAATTAATATATTTTTTATTTAATTTTTTATACAATCTTATTTTTCCTCCCCAATATTCCCAGATCCTTTCACTACCTCCTTACCTGCAAACTTCATATTTCTTTCTCTCTCTCATTAAAAAGTCAAAACACACACACATTTTTGAAAATCAACGCAGACAAGTTTAAAAGATCCAATAAGACAAAACACAAAACAGAACACAACAAAAAGCACATAGACCCCCATGGCCTCTGTTCTGTGTTGGCCATCTGTTGGGGGTGGGACCTGCCCTGAAGTGTGGTTGATACGCATGTGGGGAAGCAGGTTCCCTTCTCCAGGCGTCCTAAACAACTTCTTGATAAGGATTGGGGGTGGTTTCTGTCCATCTCCTTCTCCACTGTAGGATTTGTTTGCTTTTGAACTTTCTGGGTCTTATTCATGTGATCTGGTCTCTGTGAGTTCATCGGTAATGCAAGTCCTGTTGTAATCCTGGAAGAATACATTTTCTTGAACCTGGGATGTAAGATTGAAAATTAATTATGGCTATTGTGCAGATGTGTATTTAAAATTCTGTGGTAAAAGGTTTATTTTGAAACAATACAGGCCATATACGTAAAAATAGTTTTAGATTTGATTTTAAGAATAAATAAAAAAATTAAAAGGAATTAAAAGATGAAAATAAGTCCCATAATGTACTATAATCCGTATTACCCAATAAATATTTTGTGATAAAA
>NC_046154.1:127365040-127372446 GCF_011064425.1 Rattus rattus | reverse complement strand
CAAGCTGTTTTATGACCTTGGAACAAGAAGTCATAGGTGCTGACTGAAAAGCACATTTGAAAGAAGACTCTGTGCACCAGTTGCCATCTATGCTACAGAAGTTAAAGAAGATGCTACACGGTCGAACACACATTTCCATAATACCAATCAGCATGGGTCTAGTATCTTCTCATAACATTAATGTGTTAGACCCCTGAGGATAAGCTGGAGAAGATAAAAAAAAAAGCATTTTCCTTGCCCTTTCATATTTTTCTAATATAAACATACAAGTACGATTTAGAACATTATATTAGTTTTGAGACCAAACACTTTTGTGATACTAAAGATATGGTTATAGATAAAGCCAACACAACAAACATTCTTTCTATATATTATTTTAAAATAGTAATACTCCATGTGCCTAAAATATAATCCAGTCTATAACTGATTTTAAATTGTTAATGACTATGTTAATAGAAAATAGCTTACTAATAAAAATAAATTTAGTATGGACGAAATATTATCATTTCTGTATACATATATATGAATATATATATTTATCATTAAAATTATTGCTAGATCCTGTCTCCATCTGCACCCAGACCTGAGGCTGTTCAACAGCCCTGTGTCCAGATCCTGCCCAGAGAGAGCTGATCTCCCAGGAGGGCTTTCACTCCTAGGCCCACAAGTGGGACCCTACATTTGCTCCAATGACTGTCCAAAGAGGGAGCAGTCTGAAGCACACACGGCACAGGAACTGCAGAGAACCCTGGGAAAGGATCCTTATTGTCTCCATCTGCACCCTGGAGCTAAGAGTGTTCTATAGCTGTCCATATCCAAATCCTTCACACAGAGAGCTGGTCTCGCAGGAGTGATCTCATACCTAGGCCCACAGATGGAAACCCAATTTTGCTCCAGTGACTGTCAAAGGAGGGACCCGGCAAGAGACCTTAGGACAGAGGAACCACAGAGCAGTCTGAGACAGGATCGTTCCTGTTTCCATCTGCACCTAGAGGTAAGGCTGTTCCAAAGTTTTCCATATGCAAATTCTGCCTACAGAACTGGTCTTCCACAGGTTCATATGCCCACAAAAGGGAGAAACTCCAGTCAGACACAACAAGACCAAACACCAGAGATATCCAGATGGTGAAAGGAAGGACAAGAAACTAAGCAACAGAAACCAAGGCTACTTGACATCATCAGAACCCAGTTCTCCTACCACAGCAAATCCTGGATATCCCAACACACCAGAAAAAGAAAATTTGGATTTAAAATCACATCTCATAGTGATGATAGAGGACTTTAAAAAGGACATAAATAACTCCCTTAAAGAAATACTGGACAACACAGCTAAACAGGTAGAAGCCTTTAAGAGGAAACACAGAATACCCATAAATAATTACAAGAAAACACAACCAAACAGGTAGAGGGATCGAACAAAACCATCCAAGATATAGAAAATGGAAATAGAAACAATATGAAATCACAAGGAGAGACAATACTGAAGATAGAAAAACTAGGAAAGAAAACAGGAGTCACAGATGCAAGCATCACCAACAGAGATAGAACAGAGACTCTGAGGGGCAGAAGATACCATAGAAAACATTGACACGATAGTCAAAGAAAATGCAAAATGCAAAATCTTCCTAACCCAAAGCATCCAGGAAATACAGGACACTATGAAAAGACCAAACCTACTGACAAGAGGTATAGAAGAGAGCAAAGACTCACAACCCCAACCTGAAGAAAGAGATGCCCATGAATATAAAAGAAGCCTACAGAACTCCAAATAGATTGGACCAAAGAAGAAATTCCTCGTGACACGTAATAGTCAAAATACCAAATGCACAAAACAAATAAACAAAAAAAAAGAATATTAAAAGCGGTAAGGGAAAAAGACCAAGTAACATATAAAGGCAGACCTATAAGAATTACACCAGACTGCTCAAAAGAGACTATGAAAGCTAGAAGATTCTAGACAGATGTCATACAGACCCTAAAAGAACACAAATGCCAACCCAGGCTACTATATCCAGCAAAACTCTCCATTAACATAGATGGAGAAACCAAGACACTCTATGTCAAAACCAAATTTACACAATGTCTTTCCACAAATCTAGCACTACAAAGGATAATAGATGGAAAACTTCAACACAAGGTGGGAAACTACCCCCTAAAAAAATCCAGAAAGTAATCTTCTTTCAACAACTACCCCCCCAAAAATAGCCACACAAACATAATTCCACCTCTAACAACAAAAATAATAGCAAACAACAATCACTATTCTTTAATATCTCTTAACATCAATGGATTCAATTCCCTAATAAAAAGACGTAGAGAAACAGACTGGATATATAAACAGGACCCAGCATTTTGCAGCATACAGGAGTGCACCTCAGTGACAAAGACAGATATTACCTCAGAATAAAAAGGCTAGAAAAAATTTTTTTTTCCAAGGAAAATGGTCTAATAAAACAAGCTGCAGTAACCATTCTAATATAGGAATAAAATCAAATTTCAACCAAAAAGTTATCAAAAAAAAAATAGAAGGATTCTTCTACATATTAAATAAAAAATTAATAAGATTAATTCTCTATTCTTAACATCTATGCTCCAAATGCGAGGATACCAACATTCATAAAAGAAATTTTACTAAAGATCAAATCATACACTGCACATCACACAATAATAGTGGGAGACTTCAACACCCCACTGTCATCAATGGACAAATCATGGAAAGAGTAACTAAACAGAGAATAATTGAAACTAACAGAAGTTATGAACCAAATGGATTTAAGATATATCTATATAGCATTTCATTCCTAAACAAAAGAATATATCTTCTCGGCAAATAATGGTACATTCTCCAAAATTGACCATATAATTGTTACAAAACAGGCCCAACAGAGACAAGAAGATTAAAATAATTCCATCAGAACACCATGGACTAAGGCTGGACTTAAATAACAACAAAATAACAGAAAAGCCCACATGGAAGCTGAACAATGCTCTACTAAATGATAACTTGGTGAAGAAAGAAAGAAAGGAAGGAAGAAAGGAAGGAAGGAAGGAAGGAAGAGACAACTTTTTAGAATTTAATGAAAATGGAGGCACAAGTACCCAAACTTGTGGGACACAATGAAAGCATGCTAAGAAGAAAACTCATAGCACTGAGTGGCTCCAAAAAGAAACTGGAGAGAGCATACACATACAACTTGACAGCACAACTGAAAGCTCTAGAACAAAAAGAAGCAAACACACCCAAGAAGAATAGATGGCAGGAAATAATCAAACTCAGAGCTGAAACTCACCAAGTAAAAACAAAAAGAACTATAAAACAAAACCAGGAGATGATTCTTTGAGAAAATCAACAAAATAGATAAACCCTTAGCCAGATAAATCAGAGGACACAAAGACAGTATCCAAATTAACCAAATCAGAAATGAAAAAGGAGACATAACGACAGAATCTGAGAAAATTCAAAAAAATTATCAGATCATACTACAATAGCCTATACTCAACAAAACTAGAAAATCTAGGTGATATGGACAATTTTCTAGAAAGATACCAGATACCAAAGTTAAATCAGGATCAGATAAACCATCTAAGCAGTCCCATAAACCCTAAAGAAATAGAAGCAGTCATTAAAAGTCTCCCAACCAGAACAAGCCCAGGACCAGATGGGTTTAGTAGAGAATTCTGTCAAACCTTCATAGAAGACCTCATACCAATAATGCCCAAACTATTCCACAAAATAGAAATGGAAGAAACACTACCCAATTCCTTCTATTGAGCCACAATTATACTTACACCTAAACCACACAAAGAACCAACAAAGAAAGAGAACTTCAGATCAATTTCTTTCATGAATATCGATGAAAAAATACTCAATAAAATACTCGAAAACTGAATTCAAGAACACATCAACAAGATCAAGTAGGCTTCCTCCCAGGGATGCAGGGATGGTTCAATATATGGAAATCCATCAATGTAGTCTACTACATGAACAAACTCAAAGAAAAACCCACATGTTCATCTCATTAGATGCTGAAAAAACATTTGACAAAATTCAACACCCCTTCATGATAAATGTCTTGGAAAGATCAGGAATTCAAGGCCCATACCTAAACATAATAAAAGTAATATACAGAAAACCAGTAGCCAACATCAAACTAAATGGACAGAAACTTGAAGCAATTCCACTAAAATCAGGGAGTAGACAAGGCTGCTCACTCTCTCCTACCTATTCAATTTGGTACTCAATTCCTAGCCGGAGCAATCAGAAAACAAAAGGAGGCCAAATGGATACAAATAGGAAAGGAAGAAGTCAAAATATCACTATTTGCAGATGAAATAATTGTATACTTATGTGACCCCAAAAATTCCACCAGCGGACTCCTTTAGCTGATTAACAACTTCAACAACGTGTATGGATATAAAATTAACTCAAACAAAACAGTAGCCTTCCTTTACTAGAAGGATAAAGAGGCTGAGAAAGAAATTAGATAAATAACACCCTTCACAATAGTCACAAATAATATAAAATACCTTGGTTTGACTCTAACCAAATAAGTGAAAGATCTGTATGACACAAACTTCAAGTCCCTGAAGAAAGAAATCTAAAAGATCTCAGAAGATGGTAAGATCTCCCATGCTCTTGGATTGGCAGGATTAATATAGTAAAAATGTCCAGCTTGCTAAAAAACAATCTACAGATTCAATACAATCCCCACCAGAATTCCAACTCATCTTCATAGAGTTAGAAAGAATACAAATTCATTTGGAATAACAAAAAACCCAAAATAGCAAAAACTATTCTCAACAATAAAATAATGTCTAGTGGAATGACCATCCCTAACCTCCAGCTGTATTACAGAGAAATTGTGATAAAAGCTGTCTGGTATTGGTACAAAGACAAGCAGGTAGGTCAATGGAATAGAATTGAAGACCCAGAAATGAACCCACACACTTATGGTCACTTGATATGTAACATAGGAGCTAAAATCATGCAGTGGGGGAAAAAACACCATTTTCAACAAATGGTGTTTGGTCAACTGGCAGTCAGCATGTAGAAGAATGCAAATTGAACCATTCTTATCTCCTTGTACAAAGCTCAAGTTCAAGTGGATCAAGAACCTCCACATAAAACAAAATGCACTGTAACTCATAGAAGAGAAAGTGGGTAAGACCCTTGAACACATAGCCTCAGGAAAAAATTTCCTGAACAGAACACCAACGGCTTAGGCTCTAAGATCAACAATGGGACCTCATAAAATCCAAACCTTCAGTAAGGCAAAAGACACTGTCTATTGGACAAAACAGCAATCAACAGATAGGGAAAATATCTTTACCAATCCTACATCCGATGGAGTGCTAATATCCAATATATACAGAGAACTCAAGAAGTTAGACTACTGAGTATGAAATAATCCTATTAAAAATGGAGTACATTCAGAGCTAAACAAAGAATTCTCAACTGAGAAATATCGAATGGCTGAGAAGCACATAAGGAAATGCTCAACATCCTTAGCCAACAGGGAAATGCAAATCAAGACAACCACGAGATACCTTGTCACAGCAGTCAGAATGGCTAAGATCAAAAACTCAGGTGACAGCAGATGCTGGAGAGGATGTGGAGAAAGAGAACACTCCTACATTGTTGGTGGGATTGTAAGCTTGCACAACCACTTTGGAAATCTGTCTGGCAGTTCCTCAGAAATGTGGACACAATGCTAACTGAGGACCCAGCTTTACCACTCCTGGGCATATACCCAAAAGATGCTCCAACATATAAGAAAGGACACATGCTCCACCATGTTCTTCACAACTTTATTTATAATAACCAAAAGTCAGAAAGAACCCAGATGTCCTTCAACAGAGGAATGGATACAGAAAATGTGGTGCATTTATACAATAGAATACTACTCAGCTATCAAAAACAATGACTTTATGAAATTCTTAGGCAAATTGATGGTACTAGAAAATATCCTGAGTGAGGTAACCCAGTCACAAAAGAACACACATGGTATGCACTCACTGATAAGTGGATATTAACCCCAAAGCTTACATTACCCAAGATACAATTCATAGACCATATGAAGCTCAAGAAAAAGGAAGACCAAAATTTGGATGTATCAGTACTTCTTCAATGGGGTAACAAAATACTCACAGGAGGAAATACAGCAACAAACAGTGGAGCAGAGACTGAAGGAAAGGCCATCCCGAGACTGCCCCACCTGGAAATCCATCACATATGCAGCAACTGAACCCAGTCACTACTGCTGATTCCATGAAATGTTTGCTGACAGGAGTCTGTAATAGATGTCTCCTGAGAGGCTCTACCAGAGCCTTACTGATACAGATGAGGATGCTTGCAGCTAACCATTATACTGAGCATGGGGACCCCTGTGGAGGGGTTAGAGAAAGGAGGAACTGAAGAGTTTTGCAACCCCATAGGAAGAAAAACCAACCAGACATCTAGAGCTCCCAGGGACTAAACAACCAACCAAAGAGTATACATGGGAAGAGCCATGATTCCATTTGCATATATGGCAGAGAATGGCATTGTCTGGCATTAATAGGAGGAGAAGCCCTTGGTCCTGTGAAATCTAGTTTTCTCAGTGTAGTGGAATGCCAGGGTGTTGAGGTTGGAGTGGGTGGTGGGAGGGGAGCATCCACATTGAAGCAGGAGTAGGGCAGATGGAGGAGGGGGGAACTGGGAAGTGTGGATAACATTTGAAATGTAAATATACAACTATCCAATAAAATTTTTTTGATAAAGTATTTAATATTCCCTTTTCGAGTTGAATCTTTTAAATCCACTGTGCATTTCACAATTACAATTGTTTTTCTTGTTTGCATTAATAAATACTACAAATGTGGCAAGAACTACCCTCCTGGATAAAATTAGTGTCAGCAGCTTGACCAATAGTTTTCTTTTAAGAACTCACTTTATTTAGCCCACTATTTCCAGAAAATATATGCTAACAAATGCTTTAAATTATGATGGGAGGGTTTACACAAGTCATTTTTCAAGTTTCTTCTGCTGGGATGTCAGGTTCAAAGTTTCTATTATTCAAGGGTGTGAATAGAGGCTACTGTATTAGAAAAGACTAGTCCCACACCCGTGGATCCCGGCCCACAGCAGCTCTCTGCTCCCAAAACCCGTGGGAGAGAGACCTCACCGCCTGGTCAGGTGGGCACTCCTGAGGCTGCAGAGCGGAAGAGATCACCAACACTGCCCACCCCTGCCCACATCCCTGGCCCAAGAGGAAACTGTATAAGGCCTCTGGGTTCCCGTGGGGGAGGGCCCAGGAGCGGCAGGACCCCTGCCTGAGACACCGCCGGAACCTGAAGGAAACAGACCGGATAAACAGTTCTCTGCACCCAAATCCCGTGGGAGGGAGAGCTAAACCTTCAGAGAGGCA